>NW_020949696.1:494080-556834 GCF_900497805.2 Vombatus ursinus
GGCCTTTGGAACACAGGATGTCAGGGCTGGGAGGGCCCTTAGAACACGGGATGTCAGGACTGGGAGGGCCCTTAGAACACAGAAAGTCAGGGCTGGGGGGGTCCTTAGAACACAGAAAATCAGAGCTGGGAGGGCCCTTAGAACACAGGATGTCAGGTCTGGGACGGTCATTGGAACACAGGATGGCAGAGTGAGGAGGGCCCTTAGAACACAGGATGTCAGGGCTGGGAGGGCCCTTAGAACATAAGATAGAACACCTAGAAGAGACCTTGCAGTGTAGAACATAGAATCTGAGCCGGGAAAAACCACATGATATAATACAGCAGACTGTGCTGTGCTAGGCACTAGACAAACGCAAGCTAGAAACAGGCCAAGGTCCCAGCTTCCGGGGGTCTCACACTAGTCACGAAATAAGACACAGACGTCAGTCATTTGTGTGTAAAATAATTCAAGAGATGGCTGCACAAGGTCGGGGGCTATATGCGAGGTCTAAAGGGAAAGACTCTTCTGGAATGGAATGGCCTTGGCCCTGTAGGACAGAGCCAGGAGTGAGGGTACCAGGAGCCGGCCACTGCAAGGAGGCTCACACGGTTTGAGATGAGAATGAGCTTCCTAATGATCTGAGCTGCCCACTTTGAGAAGGCCTCCAAGGAGGGAAGGAGGGCCCTACGTGAGCGGCACCCACGAGGCCTCCTTCCCTTCCTGGAGCTCTGCACTCACCTGCTTGGGGCTCTTGTAGTGGGCTGAGTTAGCTTAGGTGTCCCCTGAGGACCCTTCTGACTCTCATATTTGGGGATTCTGTGACCAGGAAATCAGAGGAGGCTTCCTGGTGGAGGTGGCATTGAAGTTGGCCTATAAAGGAGAGGGGGACATTAAATCAGTGAAGGGGGTAAGGGAGGCCATTCCAGATGTAGCAATCGTCATTGTAAGCAGAGGCTCAAAGGCAGGGGAGTTCAGGGTCCATCGAGGTGGGCATGTAGCTGCCACATAGCTGGCTCTTAGTAAATGTTTGTTGATTGACTGCTGGTAGTCTGGTTTGGGTAAAGCATAGAGTGCTGTTATCAGGAAGCCGATGAAAGTTGTGGAGCAGGGGGCGGTAGCTCAACCAGCCAGCTGTAGGGGATGTGGACTCCCAGGGGCAAGGAGAGAAGGGAAGCAGGAAGGTTGTTTGGAGCCAGGCAGGGGTTGGG
The DNA here is from genome assembly GCF_900497805.2 of Vombatus ursinus. Classification (NCBI taxonomy): domain Eukaryota; kingdom Metazoa; phylum Chordata; class Mammalia; order Diprotodontia; family Vombatidae; genus Vombatus; species Vombatus ursinus. The sequence continues at coordinate 495,271 of NW_020949696.1, forward strand.
GTGCTGGGGGGTGTGTCTGCACCAGAGTCGGGGCTGTGGGAGAAGAGGGGAGTGGGGCAGGTCTTAGAGATGTGCGTGAGGGAAAGTGACGGCAGCCTGGGAATTGTATGGAAGGGGCAGAGAGAGGGCACAGTGAAAGCACTGGCAGGCCCTGGGAGATTTGGGGAAGGGCCACGGTGCGGACAGAAGCAGCAGCAGCAGCAGCAGCAGCAGATTAGGGACAAAGGAGCTGTGTGGGACATAGTGAAAAAGACAACAGACCTGGAGGCAGGGGCCCTGGCTTTGGAGGCTGGCACTGCTGTTTCCTACCTGTGTGAGGACGAGTCCCTGGGTCATCTGGGTCCTCAGCTTCTTCATCTGTGGAACGAAATGACCTCCAGAACTAGAACGAGTGAGACTGGTTTTGAAAGCTCACTCTGGGTTCTTAGATTTCAGGTAATAACAGCATCGATAATAAGGATGCTAATGGTGGCTACTAGGTATTTTTCTGGCACTTTAGGTTTGAAAAAACACTTCACAATTATCATCCCATTTGATCTTCACAACAACCCTGCAAGGTAGGGCTGTTACTCTCCCCATTTTACAGATGAGGAAATAGAGGCAAAGAGAAGTAAAGTGACTTGCTCAGGGTCACACAACCAGGGAAGTGTCTGAGGCTGGATTTGAACTCAGGTTTTCCTGGCTCTAGGCCTGGTGCTTCATCCTCTGTGCCCCTTAGCTGCCTTAGAGTTGGAAGGGGCCATAAAGATGCAGACCTAGAGCCCAGGAGTAAAGGTCAGGGCCGAAGCTAAATCTTTGGGCCAGGGTCCTCTTCGTGGGGGGGGGGGGTTGCCGTAGAAACCAGGGGAGTGAGTGGCAGGTTTTGCCCCTGAGCCCAGTGGGTGAGGTGGTGGGGTGTCTGCCTGTGGGTGGAATTGAGGGGGGGGGTGTAGTTCTACCCCAGCTCCATTTCCAGGTGGCTTTTTCATGTCTGAGTTCCTTCCTCCCCCCTCCCCTACTTTTACCATCCTCCATTCTCCTCTGCCCTCCTCCCCTACTCCCCCCTCAACAAACCCACACACCCTCTCTTTCCCCTCTGGCCTCAAGGTGATAGGATTTAGAGCTGGGAGGGACATTGAAATGGGGCAGCCCAGCCTCCTTGTTTTCAAGAAGAGAAGACAAGTTAAGTCACTTCACTTTGCAGAGGTTGTGACTTACCCACGGTCACACAGATAGGCGTGACAGAACCGCAGTTTGATCACAGGCTTCTAGGTTTCCAGGGGAAGGCACCTCAGATGCCAACTCAGCCAAGCCCCCCCCCCCCTTTCTGGATGAGGAAACCCCAGAGAGGTGGTGGTGATTATTATTACCATTATTGATGAGATCATCATTATTACTACTACTAATAATAGCTACATTTATGTAAGGCTTTTTTCCCCAAGGTTTACAAAATGCTGTACCAATCCCCCCAGCAGCCCTGTATGAGAAGTAGTGCTGCTATCCTCATTTATGAAGACCTGAGGCCCAGAGAAGAAACCCAGCTCTTCTGACCCAAGGCCAGGCTTCTGTCCACCAGACTTCCTATCCTCCCTCAGTGGAAGGTGGTTTCTTTGGGGAAGGGGCCAACTGTGTGCTGGGCTAGAATCTAGCACTCTGGTTAGGGTCCTGAGCTAAGTCTGGGAGCTTCCTTCCAGGGCTCTCTCTGCCTCAGGTTGTATGGGGGATGGAAGGGGTGGGAACCCACAGGAGCAAAACAGCCCCATCAGATGCCAGGTTGGTGATGGGAGGAGGATTGGAGGGGTTGCTATGACAACCCGGCAAAAAACTGGGCATGCTGCCACCATCTGTATGTTCCCAGAGCAGAGAATGGGTCTTTGGAGTAGAGGATTTGTCCCCATTTCACAGGTGAGAAAACTGAGGCATAGAGAGAAAAAGAGACTTAGCCAAAGTCACTGGAAGGGAGAGGGGCCAGGCCAGGCGTAGGGACCTGGTCACTTGGCTCCATCTTAGTGTAGTGGAAAGACTGGGAGCCAGGAGACGCATGTTCCAGGCTGGCTGGGCTGCCAGCTGCTCCCTGACCTTTGGCATGTCCCTGCCCCTCAGTTTCCCCATCTCTGAAAAGCTCTAACCTAATTGCGTCCCTGTAACTTCTCTCCATTGGCTCAAATTCTGCCATCTGGGACCTCACCAAGAATGCCTGCTCCCTTGAAGGTATTGGTCGGGCCATCCTGTGGCGTCCTTTTTCTGTATTCTGTCCCTCTGTCTATGTTACTTTGTTTCAGTAGCTCTGGGACCCTTGGTCGGCCTCTTCGAGGCCCTGGGGAAAGCAGGGGGAGAGGATGTTCTGGACTACTCAGGAATCCTGACAGCTGCCTGGTCACCATCATATCTGGGGCTCAGAGCTAAAAATAAACTAGGATGGGCTGGGCCCAGGAGCCAGGGAGGTGCGGCAGGACATGGAGAAGGGACTGGAGTTTGAAGTTTTGTCTGTTCGATGCCCTCAGCAGTCCTGGAGGGAGGCCTTCAGGCAGAGGCCCAGAGGAGAAGAAGGAAAGTTAGAGGAAAGAGTGCTGAATTTGGTGGGGGGGAAGAGGCCCTGGGTTCAAATCCTGGGTCTGTCATTTGGGTAAAGCTCTTCAGCTCTCTGAGCCTCAGTGTCCTTGTCTGCAAAATGAAAGAAACCGGAAGCTCGTAGAAAAATTGAATCAGAATCTCAGAGTTGGAAATTCTGCCCTGGTCCAGCTACATCTACAGTAGAGTATTCTAGGTACCATATTTTAGAGCAGGCATTAATAAACTGGAAAGAATCGAGAAAAGGGTTACCAGGAGGGTGAAGGACCTTGAGATGGCACCATTCCAGGGTTAGCTGGAGGGAGCGGGAGGTTTAGTATAGAGAAGACATTAGGGAGGAAGGCAATTACCTTTTAGTGTTTGAAAGGCTGCCATGATGGGCAAGAGGGGGTCAACTTACCCATTCTGACATCGGGGGCCAAATCAGGACCTATGGGTGGGAAGCTGCAGATGAGGCAAACTGAGGCAGGCCTTCAGCAAAGGCTGCAGGACTACTTCTCAAGAACGTTGGAGTAAGTGATCTGGTTCAGGTATGGACTGGAAAAGATGGTTCATGAACCTCCTGCTAGGCTCTCCCTGCCTCCTCAAACCTTTGGCCACAAGAGTCAGGGTCAAAGTCACACACACACAGAGACACACACACACACACACACACACGCTCTGGGAAGGTCCTTAGAACCCAGAATGTCAGACGTGGGAGGGTGCTTAGAACACAAAATCAGAGCCGAGAGAGAACTCGGAAGTATTTCCCAGTATTTGGACCTCGACAGCATTCCAGGGCAGGTCTATATCTAGTCATGCATTTTCTCAATCAACAGTTGCTAATAGTTTAATTATACCCAGATGTTTAAAAAATAATATTAGTGTTTATGTAGTATAATTTGTTCAGTAATTTATGGGATTATTAATTGATTTATTGTGACCCAGATAAGGGGGAGAACCTAGGAGGGGCATGAGAGGCGCCCACCCTTGCTTTCTACCAATGAATTTCTTTCGCCATGCCGGTTCGTAGTAGATGCTAGATGTGCCTCTAAGTAGTGTATAGGCTTAGTCTGGATGCTTCCAATTCATCATTTAAGGAATGGGGATCGCCAGCGGGGTCCCCTTGGAAAAGGGGGAGCAGGCACGCCCAGTTTTGTGGATTCTGGCCAGGAAAGGCCATGATGGCACCAAGTGGGGAATAATGTTGCAAGGCACAGAGAGCAGGGAGGCAAATGATGTGGGGATAAAGAATGAGGTGGTGGAGGGGGGTAGACTGGTGGGAAGGAGCCATGGGGAGGGAGAGGGGCGCAGAGTTGTTTATGTAGCCTTGGATGGGAGTTGGGGGCATTCAGACACTCAGGACGGACCTGTAGCAGGTAGAAGGAGTTCTAGGGGGCAGGAGTTTGGGGTTCCATTTTCTAGGGTTGGGGGTGTGGGGGTGGACTTACTCATATGTATGCAATTTAGGCTTAGTTCATTAACATCCACATTGTCTCAAAGTAATCAGCAACACCTTCAGCTTAATTCGTTAGCAGAGTGTTCTGCTGGTGCATATCTGAAGCTTATCTGAAGTTTACAGACTAGGGGCAGTTAGCAGGACGGAGGGGCCTGGCTGGCTTCCCCCAAGTTAATGCACATTCTCAGGATGTCGCTTTAGTTAATTTATGAGGCAGTTACCAGCGGCTCCCGTGCACCCCTAATTTATGAGACCGTTTGCAAGCTGTTTAAGCTCCCTTAATTTATGGGACAGTTTGTAAGTGACTTCTAGATTCCCCTTTGCAATGTTACTATTGTTACCTTACACTAGCTACTCATAAACTCACTGTGCTAACTAGGTGGGTGGTTGGGGGAGGGGGACCAGAACAAGGTACAATTTCAACATGTAGCCCTTTAAGTTTTGCAAAGTGCTTCCTGATGTTCTCATCCTCACAATCCTGAGATTATGTACCATTCCCATTTTACAAAGATGAGGAGATTTAGGCAAACAGGTTAGTGATTTAATTTGCCCAGGGCTCCCCAGCTAGCAAGGATCGCAGGCTGGATTTGAATTTAGATCTTCTTGACTCCCGGTCCAGCATTGTGCCACCTCACTGGCATTCTTTGAGCTTGAAAAGGTGATCTCACCCATAACAAGTTTGGGAACTTGCCTTTAAACTAACTGCCTTTGAAAATAGGCCCTTAAAACAAAACCTGACATGACAGATTTTGAAGGGTTAGAGACCAGACTTTTTGAAAATGGGGAAACTGAGACCCACAGAATTAAGGGACTTGCACAAGGGTGTACAGCAAATCCAAAGCTGAGGCTCCAAGCTTCTGGTCCAAGGTCTTTCCACTGGGTCACGATGTCCTCTCTGGGGATGGGTGATGGTTCCTAGACTCTCAGAGGCATCTAGCTCAGACCACCCTATGCCCTTCCCACCCCCAAGTTGCCTCAACTTTCAGCATCCTTGATGAGGTCATCCAGCCTACCTTTTTATACCTTCTGGGAGGGGCTGCTCACTGCCGTAGGAGGCAGCTGCTCCGTTATGGAAGAGCTGCTTGTTGGGAAATTCCGATTCTCTGGCGGTAGAGAGGGAAAAGGTTTTTCTTTTCGGGGAAATGGCCCTGAAAAGTGAGTTGGGGAGATGGAGAATCTTTCTGGACCTCTGCTCGGGGTATGGAGCGGGAGAGATGGTCATTCCCTCTCCTAGCCTTAGACGTAATTCTCACAATCCCAAATTTGTGGGAAGGGGCTAGCAGAAGGACATTATTTTAAAGAGCGATGACTTTAAGGTATGCAAATCGTTTCCAGTGTCTCTAAGGGAGACAGACCGCCTTCCTGAGCTCAGCCAATCAGAAGACGAGGCTGCGAGAGCTACCGCTCAAAACATACCAATCGCGAGAGAGTGTCGGGCAGCCCCGCCCCCTCCGGAGGTGGGTCGTCTCCTCCGCACGTCCGTGTGGAGGGGTAGGGTGGGGGGGTGAGGGGGAGGCTGCGTGGGCCCCGCCCGCTAGTGGGCGGAGCCAGGGAGGGGCGGGGCTCCGGTGCCCAGCGCGGTCGGGTGTCAGTGTCGGCGTCGGCGGGCCCGGAGCCGCAGGTGGCTGCGCTGGCTGGAGAAGGACGCTGCGAGGGCCGCAGGGAGGTGAGTGGCCGCGCTGACCCCACGGGTCTGGAGGGCGTACGGGTGCCTTCTGTCGCTGCGACTTCAGCTCCCGGGACGGTTGGTGCGGAGGACGAGACCCCGCGTTCCCCTGGTCCCTGTATCCCCACTGCCTCTGGTGCCCTCTGTTCCCCCAGAAACTGGGAGACGGCTCCGGACCCGTCCGTGTCCCCTTCTTTGGGAGAAAGGCTCTTACTCCTGCAGCAGCGCCCCCTCCCCTCCTGGAGCAGCACCCCCTTCCTCCCCTCCACGGCAGCCCCCTTCGGAAGCGCCTTCTCCCCTGAGCAAGCCTCCTCCTCCCCAGCCGTGACCTCTCCATCCCCGTACCCGCCGTTGTGCCCGCACCCCTCCCACCAGCAGTGTCCCCATCCCCGTTACCAGAAGCATCGCCCCATTTCTCTCTTCCTGAAGCCCCTTCTCCTTCTACCGTTCCCCCAACAATAGCTTCTCATTCCCTTCCTGGCAGCAGCCATCACCAACCCTTCTCGATAAAGAGGGCCAACCCCACCCCTTCTGTATCCATCCTCCTCACTCCCCGCCCGTGAAGATGCCAGACCGATAGGCAAAGGGTTGATCACCAATCTGCCCTTCTGCTCAAGGAGACAATGGGGCCTGGGCACCCCGTAGACCCCCAGGGTGGGCATGGGGGTGGAGTGTATTATGGAACGAAACCTGGGACAGTGCGGAGGCTCAAGGTTGGCTGGCTTTGGTGCACCCTTGCCTTCGGACTATGTGTGTGAGGGTCCGAGTTCCTAGGCCTGGGGACCGCGGTCCACCTGAGCTGTGGTGTTACTGGCTGGGCCGCTCCCTGCCCTTGGGGCTGGGGGCATCCTTGCTGGGGCTGAGGGGTTGGCAGGCTGGCACGGGGTCCATGTCCGCTGTGTGGCAGCTTCAGCAGAGCATCTGCTCCAGGGATTAAAATAAAAATCAGATCTTATTCTGTTCACTGACTTGGCAGCTCTACCCAGCAGCTCTGGGGAAGAGGAGGAGGAGGAGGAGGAGGAGGGTACCCTGATGCGTGTGTGTGTGTGTGTGTGTGTGTGTGTGTGTGTGTGTGTGTTGTGTGCAGAGTGCAGTGTGCAGCAAATCCTCCCAAAAACCTGCTTTTCTCCCTGGGTGGACCTGGCAGTGAGCATCTGGCTTGAGCCCAAGCTGGGGGGGGGGGGGGAAGAATAGCTTGGCTCATTAGGGTTTCAGATTTGTAGTGTGCTATACACCACCCCATCCAGTACCCTTGGGATAGACCTCTGCCTTCTGAGAATCACCCAGGCTTACTCTGATTTGGGAGGTGATGGAGGGTGTCTGGGGTCCCAGCCCTGACAGGTTCAACAGTCATAGTATTTCTTCTCCTTCATGGACACCTTCACCTCTAAGCTCTGGGCCACGAGCTCCAGAGACATACGTTCTAGTCCCAAGTCTTCTCCTGCCTAGATGTGTAACTTCCCCTGTCCGAGCCTTAGTTTCTTCATCTGTAAAGTGGGGCTCATAATACTTGCACTAATAATAAATTGCTATGAGGTCAATATTTATAAAAAGCATTGTCTATAAAGACTGGTAGACTTGAAGTCTGGCATTGATATATACTAATAGCTGTGTGACCTTGGGCAAATGCTTCCCCTCTCTGGGCCTGAGCTTGTTATTTTTCAGTTGTGTCCAACTCTCCATGACCCCATTATGGGGTTTGCTTGGCAGAGATGCTGGAGTGGTTTGCCATTTCCTTCTCCAGTTCATTTTACAGATGAGGAAACAGAGGCAAACAGGGTTACATGACTGGCCCAGGGTCATACAGCTAGTAACTGTCTGAAGCTAGATTTGAACTCAGGAAGATGGGCCTGAGCTTTACCATCCATCTGTCAAATGGAGGTGATCATCTCATTCACTGCCAGAGACAAGTTATCTCTTTGGGTCTGTTTCCTTTTCTAAAATGAGGGTGTTGGACAAATGATCTTTGAGATCCTTTCTGACTCTAATAAGCATATGTGTGTGTGTGTGTGTGTGTGTGTGTGTGTGTGTATTTTATATGTGTGTGTGTGTGTGTGTGTACATATATATTTCAGCTACTGAGACTTTAAAGTTGTTTTAGGAACAATATTTTATAAAACTTAAAACACAAAAAAAATGTGATCTGTCAGTCTCTGTAAAATGAGGTGGGGGGAGGGGGAGGTTGGGTAGAAGAGGGCCCTTCCAGCTCTGACATTATGTGTTCTAAGGGCCCTCCCTCCCAGCTCTAACATTCTGGGTTCTAAGGACCCTCCTAGCTCTGACATTTATTCTAAGGGCCCTTCCAGCTCTGACATTCTGTGTTCTAAGGGCCCTCCCAGCTCTGACATCCTGGGTTCTAAGGACCCTCCCAGCTCTGACATTCTGTGTTCTATGGGCACTCCCAGCTCTGACATTACGGGTTCCAACTCTGATATTCCGTTTTCTAAGATCCTAGTCCAACTGTGACATTCTAAGGGCCCTCACATTCTATGACTGGCAGATGAGGCAAGAGAGATTCCATTCCTCACCTAACCCCACCTGGGCTGTGGGAGGAGGAACTTGCTGGCCGGCATCCTCACCCCCATAGGGTGTTTCCTGACCCACATACCAGGCCTGTGCCTTGAGGAGCCTATGCACCCACGCCTGGGAGCGGGTTTGGCCTCTGGGTGTGGTTGGCATGCACCTCCCCCCCTCGTGTGGCTGTTTTCCCGATCCAGCTTGCTGGATAGCTCCTGCCTCCCTCCCACCTGACAGTGAGCATCGCTATCTCTGGGAATGGTACGACCAGACAAATCCCAGACTGCCTGGCTCTGGGTCGTTGCTTAGGGCAGTGGACTTTCAAGTTTGTCTCATTTCTGGTTTGGTTGTGGAGACCTCAAACTTGCAAACATAGACTCTCTAAGTGGGAGTGGCTAGTGCGGAAGTACTGGGCAGTTGTGACTGTGCCAGAATCTCGGAGGTCTGTTCTGACCCATCTCCTCCTGTAACTGCCTCAGGAAGGGGCATAGACTCTTCTAGGGGAAGGGAAGTACAATAGTCCGATGTCCATTGGAACCCAAAACAGCTTGTAACATGAAGTTTTTTGAAGTGAACTCCTTCCGCAGAGCCCTGCTCAGAACTCGGGGCAGGTGCGGGAAGGACAATCACTAAGCATTTGTTAGTGCTTGGTCACAATCTCCCTCCCCTTGGCAGGTTGAGGTTTCTGCCCTTGGGCTTCTCCTGCCCTTGGGGGTCCCCTGCCTGAAGTTCCTCTGCTGGCCCCTCCCCTTCCTAGCTGTACCCTCTCCCGCAGTCCCTGCCCGTGGGGTAGGGTTGGGGGAGCTGGAGAGATCCTGAGGAATACAGTAACCCTTACCTGGCCTTGTGTAGCTTTGAAGCTTTACAAAGGAGTTTCTTTATCAACATGCAGCCAAAGAGACTGGGCAACAATTCTTTTTTTTTTTTCCTTTTAAAATTTGAATCTCTATCTCTTGTTTTTACATAATTTCATTTCCCAATATGTCCCTCCTCCCTTCCCCACCCAGTGAGCCATCCCTTATAACAAAAGAAGAGAGATAGGTGCTGAACTAGTGATTTGATTGGTATAGGGAACTCCCTTAGTAGAAAACTCTATCATTGCAGGTCAGCTAATTTAAAAAAAAAAAAAAGAAGTTTTTTCTACAAATCAGACCTAGAGAGTTGCCTACAGCACTGAGCAGTTAAATGCTTAGCCAGTATAGGTCAGATGCAGGATTTGAACCTGGATCTTCCTGGCTTTGCAGCTGGCTCTCTATCTACTATATATCCCCCCCACCCCGCCAAAAAAAAAAAAAAACCAACCTGCCCCCAAACCAAAAGTCCGCAGAGCAAACCAGGACGCTGGCCAAGGCCAACGGGATATGCAACTTTCCACACTCATAGTCCCCCAGTTCTGCAGTGGAGAAAGAGAGGTATATTCTTCTAGCTCTTCAGGTTCAAGGTTGCTCATTATCATTACACAAGGGTCCATTTTGATTATTTTCTTTTAACAGAGGAAGGGGCATTGACTCAGGAATTGGAGGACCTGAGTTCAAATCCCTCCTTGGATATTTGCTAATAACTGTGTGACCCTGGTCAAGTCACTTAACTTCCCTAGGGCTCAGCTATCACCTGTATAAATTCCCGTTTGGCCTTACAAGGCTTCAGAGGTCACTTACAGCCCTAAACCTCCGATCTTGCATTACTGCAGTCCTTGTTGTTAACATTATGTACAGGGTATCCCAAAAGTCTTAGTGCAGACAGAAACTTGACTGTCTACCACTTTCCAGATTCTTCTCACTTCACTTTCTTTTTTTTTAATAGTATTTTTTTTCTGGTTATATGTAAAGACAATTTTTAACATTCGTTTTTTAAAAATTTTGATTATCTCCTTCCCTCCCTTACCACCTGCTGCCTAGGACAGTAAGCAATTTGATATAGGTTATGTACCTTATTAAGAAATGAACATATTTCCATGTTTGTCTTATTGTTTCACTTCACTTTCACGGCAAGTATGATTATTCCCATTTTACAGATAAGGAAACTGAGCTGAGCAGGTGAAATGACACAGTTTAAAAGTGATAGGCCCGTGCATGACCTGTGGTCTGTGAGCCCCTTTTTGCCCCTATGAGTTATCCTCGGAGTCTGTTTTTGGGAACCCTGCAGCTTGGATGTTCTATGTCTTGAGGTCCTGGTTCTGACCTTCTGTGTTCTATATTCTAGAGTCCTTTCCAGCCCTGACATTTTATGTTCTGTGTTCCCAAGGCCCACTCAATTCTGATATTCTCTGTTCTGTGATTCTGTGAACACTGCCTAGCTCTTTCCTGTACCTGTTAACAAGCATTTATTAAGGACTTACTATGTGCTAAGCACTGGGGATACAAAGGACAAAACATGGCCCTGCCTTCAGGGAACTCACACGCCGATGGGAGGGACACCTGGAAACAGCTGTGTCTGTGGCAGACAGGTTCAGCATAAATCCTCCCTCATTCCAAATTGTTGTCCCCAGGAGGGAAGGGCAGAGTAGGCCCTCCAGCCACCTCTCCCAGGCCCTGCCAGGCCCCCGACCTCTGCCCATGGCCTCCTGTACTTTCATGAACTCTCTGGCCCAGAGGCCAAGCCAGAGCATCCCCCCTTGCTGAGTTCTGCTCAGTTCTGCTGAGCTGGTTCCCCTCCAGGGCAGCACCCTCTCTGGGACTTTCTCAGATGTCTCTGGTTCCTTCCACCCCAGGCTTGGGAAAGAGAGGATGTGGAACATGGGCCTTCCCTTGCCGGAGACCCCGGGAAAGTTATGTCCCTGGAGAGAAGACCCAGGCTGCATCTGAGGTGTGAGGGATTCAGGTCAGACACAGGCTGGACTGGATTCTCTTCCAGTCTTCTCTGAAGCCCATGATCCTACAAGGAAGGGAAGCTGGCTCTGGAGTCTGACTTCTCCAGAGTCCTAGAGGCATAGGAAGAGCTTAATGATAATCACCGTCTCCACTGATGTTGTGTCCTAGGACTCCAAAGCACCTTCTATCATCCAGCCTTTCATTTGAGACTCAAAGCCGCCCTGGGAGAGAGGCCAGGCAGGGGTCATTATCCCCATTTTACAGATGAGGGAAGGAGGGGAGGTCACCCAAGGTCACACAGTCAGAGACTGAGCCAGGGTAGAGACTCCTGGGCCAATGGAGAGAGGCTTGAACTTGGAGTCTCAGGCTCTGTGTGACTGTGGGTAAGTCACTTCTCCTGTAGGCCAGGGTCCTCCTCTGGAAAGTGAGGCCTAGATGGCCTCTGAGGCAGGGAGGTGGGCCAGTGGATAGAGCACTGGGCCTGGAGTCAGGAAGACCTGAGTTCAAATCTGGCCTCGGACACTTACTAACTGTGTGAACTTAAGCAAGTCACTTCATCTCTATCTGCCGCAGTTTCCTCATCTGTAAAATGGCAGTGGTATGCTAAGCATATTACCCAGCATATAGCAGGAGCTTAATAAGTGTTCCCTCACAACTCGAGATGTGTGATCTTGTTACTAGAACCCGGATCTCTGTGTCCCACCACTCTAGGCTGGTGGACTTCTCTGTGGTTGAAGAGTAAACCTGCCCAGTTACAAGACTCACCATTACCTTAGGGCCATCTCACTATCTAGAGAGGTGCTGGTGACATCTAAGGGGACACCCCTAGGGTTGGGGTGGGAAGAGAGACCCTATTCCAGTGTTTAGTAATTGGCCAGTGCTGGATAAGTTCTTTAACTTCCCCAAGACTTAGTTTCTTCATCTCTACAATGGGCACAATAATATTTGCACTGTTTCCCTTACCATAGGTGTTGTGGGGACAGAGCTTAGTGAACCTTGACATCCTATAGAAATGGGAATTATTGTCATAAACAAAACAAAATTGCCTTTGGATAATGTTTTCTCCCTCTGAGAGTGTTTTATCTGCCCACATCCCCAGGGTGGTCCTTTAACCCCCCTCACTCCGAGCTTGGATAGTTGGGGATCTGACCCACTGGGTATTTTACTGGATCATAGATTAGCATCAGAAAGGATAGTGCAGTCTCCTAATTTTACAGATGAGAAAACTGAGGCCAGAGAGGGGAAGGACTTAGCCAAGATCACCCAGGTAGTTAGTGGCAGAAGCTCGACTTAGAACCCAGGACTCTTCCTAACCGGCCCCAGCTGTTCCTCTTTGGGTTGGTGGGTATAATCCCCCTTGCCCTCCCCCCCACACACCCAGGAGCAGCTGTGGGTGTGCAGAGAGGGAGGTGAGGCAGGAACCTTCTCTCCCCAGTCTGGCCTCCTTCCTGCCGGGGCCCCAGCCCAGCACCCAGGTGTCAGGCCCCACACAACAGTCTCTTGTGCGGGCGGAAGTGAGCTGGGCTGAGGCCTCACTGCCCCGTCTCGGTTTCTGCGTCTCCTCTGGGAGCATCCACCAAACTCCTGCTCCTTCTCCGTGGTGTCCCCCGCTCCGGGAGTCTGAGGATGGAGAAGGCTAAAGGGCATCTGATCCAGCAGCCCCAGGTGAGTCCTGGCAGCCACGGCATTGCCCCCTTGGGCCTCCCTCCTTCTGTCAGGGTCATGGCAGCCACATGGAATGAGGATGTCCCCTGGGCACTCCCTGATCCTGGAGTTTGAAAAGGGAAATGGCATCTCTTCCTGGTCTGGGGGGGTGGGTAGGTACCACGGGTAAGCAAGCTAACCTTAGAGATCGGGGGAAGTGAAAGGAGGCCCACGTGTAGATACCTAACCAAGAGGCAGGAGTGAGGCTGTTGATAACACCCACATCACCGGGGCTCTGGTTGATTCTCTGTGACATCTCAGACTCTGTGCAACATTTCTCCTCTGGCCGAGAGGAGCCAGTGTTTCTGCCTGGCTCTAAAGCAACATATCTTTTACCTCACGCCCCCCCCCCCCACTCCCTTCTCCTGGCCTGCACACTATGTCTGCATATTGCCAGTGATTTGATTGGTTCCTCTGTCTACTGTCTGTACACTGCCCAGTCCAGACTTGAAAATTCACGGAACAAAGAAGGTCAGAGCTGGAGCGGGGGAATAATCCTAGAACAAAGAATGTCCGAACTGGGAGGGGCCTTAGAACCCAGAATGTCAGAGCTGGGAGGGCCCATAGAACACAGAATGTCAGGGCTGGGAGGGCCCTTAGAACACAGAATGTCAGAGCTGGGAGGGCCCTTAGGACACAGAATGGCAGAGGTGGGAGGACCCTTAGGACATAGAATACAGACTGTTAGAGCTATTATGATCTTTAGAACTTGGACCGGGACTGTCAGACCTGGAAAGGCCCTTATAGATCATCTGCTTAGAGGCAACTGGTATCACAGTGGATAAAGCACTGTGTCTGGAGTCAGGAGGACCTGAGTTCAAATTTGGTGTTAGATACTAGCTGTGTGGCCCTGGGCAAATCACTTCACCGCTGTCTGCCTCAGTTTCCTAATCTGTAAAATGGAGATAACAGCACCTACCTCTCAGAATTGTTGTGAGTATAAAATTAGATTATGTTTGTCAAGTGCCTCATGGAGTGCCTGACACATAGTAGGTGTTATAAAAATGCCTATTCCCTTCCTTTCCCTCTCCATACCCCTCATCTGCATTTTACAGATGAGACTGAGGCCCAGATGGGGCAGTGACCTGCTTGGGGTCACACAGCCAGGACCTGTCCTGGTCCTCCATCTCCCCCTACTTCCACCTTCTCCCCTCCCCTACCCCATCCAGCCATCCTGCCAGCTTTCAGGGTGCTTGTCTCTGTTTTTGGTTAGTTAGAGTATCTCCCTAGAAAATGACCCGGCGTTCCCCAGCTGCTGCAGGCACCCGGCTTCCACTGCCTCATGCATTATGAATCACTCCCCGGCTCCTATGACAGCCACCAGGGCCCGGCTGGGAGCAGGTTTGCCAAGAACATCAATACTGCCCCCACCCCCACCCCAGAAGGGCCCTTAGCGTGTAGAACACTGATTATTAGGCCCAGAAGGGCCCCTAAAGACTAGGCAAGCCAATATCCCTCCCCCATTTTACAAATGGAGAAACTGAGGCCCGGAAAGGCAAAGGAGCTTCCCCATTGTCAAACTGTGAGTTGGTGATAGAGTTGGGAAGTACCCTTCTCCACCTCGCACTTGGTACTTTGCCTGCCGTGTAACAAACGTCATGCCACGCTTAATAAATAATTGCAGCTTGCTTGACTGAACAGTCAAAGAGGGGAGAGATCTTTCCCTAGAAGAGGGAGCAGACCTATGGCACCTTCCCTGGGGTACAGGGAACATTCTAAGCCTTGGGATACTCTGCTGACCATAACCTTGCTGTCTTCTCTTCAGGACACCTGCCTGCCAATCACTACTCTGGCTGAGACTGATGGGACCTCAGACCAAGACAACCCAGATGTCTGAGCCAGGGCCTGTCCCCAAAGGCCTCCCTCTTCTCTCTCTACCTCCCAACCTGGACAGGCACCGTTTCTCTCCTCCAACCAGCTTCCAGGAACCGGGGGGGAAGGAAGTGCATTCACCAAGCCCTGTCTCCTCCCAACTTTCAATTCCTCATTGGGTCCCCCCCTTCTCCTCTGCCCTTAGGGATGAGGAAAGAAAAACAGACTGGAATTCTCCCCCCTCCTCCAGGGGCTGAAGCCAGGGCTGCAGCAGGGATTGACTGGAGCCGGTTTCCTCTAGAGTGAGTGACCACAGGAAGGGTCTTCAGGAGACTGGCCAGCAACCACAATGTCCTATTTCGGGGAATACTTTTGGGTAAGTAAAGCCTCTTGTATTGCTAGGGGAGAGGTGTGCTTGCAGAGGCTGAGCTTTGATTCTGGTTGGGGTTTGGTGCAAATGGGTATCAGTGGGATGGAAAGTGCTGCCCAGGGCTAGTCTTTCTACTCTCCTGAGTGAGCCCTCCCCACCAGGGGGAGAAAACTCTAAATTAGTAGAAGAGGAGCACCCTCGGATGCTGTTCTTGGAAAGCCCCAGTCTGAGGGAATAGGGGGTTGCCCTGGAAAGAGATTTTAGAACTGGTTTCAAATCCCAGGTCTGATATTTCCTGCCCACCAATCTTTGGGCAGCCCTCTCTGAATTTCTGTAAAATGGAGGGTTTGTACTAAATGACCTATAAGGCCCCTTCTAGTTCTCAAACCCCAGGGAGGGAGGATGAGGAAGACATAAGGCCTCTACCCTTAACCCAGTTGGAAGAGCAGGAATAGCCCTGGACTTGGGGTGACAAGGATAGGGTTGGGTGGAGAATGAAATCCAAAATGGTGGGCAGGTTCAATCAAGGAAGATTTCCTGGAGGAGGGTTCTTATAGGAGGGCCTCTGGCAACAGATCCCTCCACATCTTCCTACGGGATCTCCTCAACTGGAATGCCAGCAGGGCAGGGGACTCTCTGAGCAGGCCTCAGGGCCCTGAAGTTCCCAGGGCTAGATCTAGACGAGGTCTCTGCTCCCTGGTTGCCCCCACACCTTGGCTGCTCTTCTGCCATGTCGGGAATTGTTCTGGGCTGAGGGAATTTCCAGACCATCTCTGACCCAGAAGTGATTGGGGATTTTTCCTTGTCTTCCCATCTTTCTCCACCTTCCCCTAACTGACTCCCCCTCTTCCCGGGAACCTTTGAGGCCACGGGACTCCTTAGAGCTGATTTCCCATAGGGAAGATGGGGGCCATCCGTTGGGGAAGATGGGGAGAAACGGGAAAATGTAGACTGGGGGGTGGGCTTCGGCCCTCCTCTCCTAGTCTTTTCTACAAGCCCACTAGCTCTGCCAAAGGGAGACCCAGGTTGCTGAGTAACTGGGTTGCCCCTGGCAACAGAGCTAGGAAAAGGCAGCTCAGCTTCTCAACCTCTGCTTAACAGCCTGGGGCCAGGTTCCCCTTCCTTAAAGGGGCCATACTCCCTCTCCCCCATGCCCACCACAGGGTCTGGAGAGCAGCCTCACTGGGGATGGAGGAGAAATCATCCATGTGCCCCCTTGCCCAGAGGAAGTAGGTCTCTTCTCTTCCTTCCTTAGAAATGAGATGGGGTGGGACTGCTGGGTGGTGCAGTGGATAGAGCATCGGCCCTGGAGTCAGGAGGATCTCAGTTCAAATACGACCTCAGACACATAGCGCTTATTAGCTGCGTGACTCTGGGCAAGTCACTTAACCCCAATTGCCTCACCAAAAAAAAAAAAAAAAGAAAGAAAGAAATGAGATGGGGCTTTGAGATCCTGTCATCAGTGAGCACAGCTGAGGCTCATTGAGAGGAGGGGTCGTCCCAAAGGTCACAGAGAAATTCATCTCTGCTGGTTCCCCAGACCAGGGCTCTTGACAGACCGTGGTGCTTCCTCTAACTTTAACTTGGGGTACCGCTCCTCAGCAGCCTGGGGCCTCCTGGAAGAGACAAGGCTTTGGGAGAATCATGAGAGTCAGGCTGGTAGAAGACAGGATCAGGAGTCGAAACCTGGGTTCTGGTCCAGGGTCAGCCCCTGACTGTGTGACCTTGACCAAGTCCCTCCCTCTCTCTGCACCTCAGTTTCCTCATCTATAATAAGAGGGTAGGACTTTGTAGTCTTTCAGGCTGCCTTCCTCCTGTGACGTTCCATGGGTCACTTCAAACAAAGGGCCTTCTCTCCTGTCCCTGAGGCCTGTTCCCAGTGTCGGTACCCTTTGGAACCCCAAGCCTAGAAGGAGTCTCATACCCAGTTTGTGGCTGTTGCCATTGCTGCCCACCGAGGCTGGGCTTCAGAGCAAGGGACAGATGGCAAGCAGGGCTCATGGCAGGGGGCCTTCCTGGGTCCCGATCTGGCCACTGACAGCAGGCGCCCATCACTGCCTGACTCCGGCTGGCCCTGCTAAGAGTCCTGCAGCCCTGTTGCTCAGGGTGCCCACTACCTGGTGAGCAGTTTGTAGCGGGGGCCATCCAGGCAAGGGAAGAAAGGGATGCCTGACTAAAAAGAAAGTCTAGCAGGCAGCGTGCTTCCAAGGCAAAGCTTTCTGAGTCCTGTTGTGGCCAGAGTGCTTTACAAGGTTCCATGGGAGAGAAAGAGCTGAGTGGAGCTAGAGAATGCCAGAGCTGGGAGGGCCCTGAGAACATGGTATATCAGAGTTGGGAGGGCCCATAGAACATGGCATGTCAAAGCTGAGAGGGCCCTTAGAACATGGCATGTCAAAGCTGAGAGGACCCTTAGAACATGACATGTCACAGTTGGGAGGGCCCTCAGAACATGCAGCGTCAGCTGTGAGGGCACTTAGAATGTGGATTGTCAGAGCTGGGAGGACCCTTAGAACACAGAATGTCAGAGCTGGGAGGGTCCTTGGAAACCACTCCTTCCACTGCCCTAGTTTTAAAGAGGAGAAAACTTAAGTCCAGAGAGAAAGGGACTTACCCAAAGTCTCACAGCCAGTTAGTGTCTAAGGAAGTACTAGGACCTAAGTCTTCTGACTCCCAGCCAAGAAATCTTTCTGTTACCTATTGCAGCCTCCCTTCCCCTTCTCTGCTCTCCTTCCCTCCCTTTTCCCTCTTTTTTCCTCTCCCCTCCCCTCCCCTCTCCTCCCCTCTTTACAGGCTCACAAGAAAGATGGGCTCTCCCATATGGAAAGATGACTCATAGTATGAGACATGATGTGCTGAGTACCCCATGGACTGAATAAACAATGAATTCTGTGGGGCTCAGAGAAAGGAGAGGTTACTGGTGACTGGGGAGGGCAGAGGAAGCTTCCCAGAGGAGATGTGCCCTGAGCTGGGCTTTGAAGTCATTATTTGTTCATCATTTACTTTGTGCCAGGTACCTTGCTAAGCACGGAAAATACAAATAAAAGGAAAAAAATGTAAAAACCAACCACAGTCCCTGCCTTTCAGGAGTTTACATTCTGGTGGGAGAAGACAGCTCAGAAAAAGGATCTGAAAGACGGGGAGGAGGGGGCTGGAGGACCCCCTTTCCAGGGGCTGGTGGAGAAGTCCAGATCAGAGCCAGAGAGGAGGGAAAGAGTGAGGGCGGCCGGCTTGTCGACTTCCTTGGGAACAGACGCTCGGGGAGGAACTCATCAATGAGAAGACTGGGCTGACGGGGCAAAGGGGGAGCTTCCAGGGTGAGAAGGACTAGGAAAGCCTTGTCACAGAGATGAAGGAGGACCTCCCATCACGGAGAATCTTAGATAAGCATGCTTACGGGGTGAGGAGAGACCGATTGGAACTTAGAGTGTGTGAAGGGCAAATGAGACTCGGGAGATGGAGGTTGGGGGTAACTCGGGAAGGGCATTGAATGTGAGGCTTAAGGGGTTGAACTTTCTTCTGTGGGCTATGGGGAGCCATAGAAAATGTTTGGACTCGGGAGAGATTTGATCAGATGTGAACTTTAGGAAGATGAATCTAGAGGCCTATGGAGGGACAGAGACTGGACACAAGAAAAGAGGTTGTTGCAATCATCCAGGGGGACGATGAGGGGATGAGACTATGGGATGGAGAGAGGATGAATAGGAGGAATATTCTGGAGAAAGACCAGGATTTGGGGTGTAATTGGGAGGAAGTGGTTTCTGGCCTTGGTGGTGGGGAAGATGGTGGGGCCTCTGGCAGGGGTAGGCATGTCAGTAGAAGGGATGGGTTGTGGGGAACATGATAAGTCTGCAGCAGCAGAGGGTTTCGCCAGTTGTGTCCATTCCCATGGAACCCAAGAGAGTGGACATGGCAGTTAGCATTTCTTTGTGTCTTCCCCAGGCCCGAGCCAGCCTCGGACTCATACAGCAATTTTTCCCAAAAAAGACTGTGGAAAATTCTAATGGATTGTGCCTGGCACAATGCCTGTGTCTAGTAGGTGTTTAATAGATGCTTATGGATTGCTCGATTAGTTAATAAAAACTTACTGAATGAATTGAATCGAGCTGCGATGTCAAGAGGCATCAGCACCGTGACAAAGGTCTCCAGGAGAGTCGATGGCATCTCAGAGAATCAGAGCATGCAGATGGGAAGGTTGTGGCCCTGGTCAGACCACAGCTGGAGTATCCTTTCACTTCTGGGTGCCTCGATTTAGGGGGCACATGGATAAGCCAGAAAGGAGCCCAGTCCATAATTGGCGACTAAGAAATGCTTGTTGATTGATCAGCAGGGATGGGGAAGGGCTTTCAGTTGAGGTCATAAGCAGAGCAGTTAAAGGAGCTGGAGGTATTTGGCCTGGAGAAAGAGAAGGCTCAGGGCTGGCGTGGTGGCCGTCTTCTGCGTGGTCGAGCCATGCTGTAGCCTCAAAGGGCAGCACCTGAAGTGAGGAGGCCCGTGTAGGCTGGACCTGCAGAGAATCTTTCTGCTGGAGCTCGTGGTATCTCCTCAGAGGTCTCCAAGCAGAAGCTGACTGGTCACCTGTCAGGGCATGGTTTGGATTGGAAGGCTGTGCTGAAGTCTCTTCTGACTCTGACGTCCTGGGATTCTGGGTTTCTGGATTTGGGGAGACTCAGACAGGCCACTGGGCAGACCCCCTAGGGCCTTTGGATGCCTGCCTGGCACAGGCCAAGCCTGGGGGACTTGGCTGGAGTTAAGCAGCAAAAAGAAAAGCTGTTTTGTGTGACATGCCAGGCAGAACGCTGAGAGCTGGAGTCACAGGGATTGATGTGAACGGGCTCTGTTCTAGCAGGTGCCTGCCAGGCAGCCTGCCACCCCCACCCCACCCCAGTCTGCTTCCATCCCGAGCGCTCCCTGTTTCCCCCTCTGGACTCTGGGCCATCTGTCCACCCCACCCCCAGCCCCTACCACACCCCAGCCCTGGGAGCTGCTTCCATTCCCTGCTCCCAGGCCTGCCAAGGCCCTCCTCGTTCTGCCTTCTCTACCAGGGACCCTAATCGTAATCTGACTTTACCCCTGCCAAAGTTCACGAAATCGTGGGAGCAAGGCCTGGAAAAGGACCCGAGAGATCATCTAATAATTCATCTTAACCCAGATCCTGCCTCAGGCCTTTACCAGCTATGTAACCTTGCTTGTGCCTTGGTTTCCTCATCTGTGAAATGGGGATAATAACTACACCTATTTCACCAGGTTGTTGTCAGGATCAAATGAGAGCATATGGGAAAAACACTTTGCAAACCTTAAAGTAGTATGGAAATACCAGCTGTCATTACAGTAATGATAGATGTTACTATCATCACAGCACAGGCCAGGGAAGGTGTGAGGTTCTTTGCTGACAGCCAAGGCTGTGTTATCTAGGGGAAGGAGAACTTAGTGCCTAGGTTCAGATTTCTACTCTGTTCCTAACTCTCTGTGTGACTTTAGGCAAATCCATTTCCTGTTCTGAGTCTATCTATAAAATGAAGTGTTTTAGTTGATTTTTAAGGACCCTCCCAGCTCTGACATTCTGTGTTCTAAGAGCCCTCCCAGCTCTGATATTCTGTGTTCCAAGGGCCCTCCCAGCTCTGATGCTCTGTGTTCTAAGGGTTCTTCCAGCTCTGACAACCTGTGTTCTAAGGGCCTTCCCAGCTCTGACAACCTGTGTTCTAGGAGTCTTTTAGTTCTGGCGACCTGTGTTCTAAAGGTCCTCTCAGCTCTGATACCCTGGGCTCTAAGGGCCCTCCAAGCTCTGACAACTTGTGTTCTAAGGGTCCTCCTAGCTCTGCTACTGTTCTAAGGGCCCTTCCAGCTCTGACATTCCATGTTCTAAAGGCCCTCCCAGCTCTAATGCTCTAATTCACTGCTCTGTCACTGAAAAGCCCTGAATGCCTAGCCCGTACTGGGCTTCAGTTTCTCCTTCTGAGAGCTCTTACAGAAACATCAACTCACAGAAGGGCAGATTTGGACCTCAGAACACAGAACAGAGAATGTCCAAGTTGGAAGGACCCCTAGAACACAGAGTGTTCAAACTGAGAGGTCTCTTAGAACATGGAATGCCTGAGTTTGGAGGGCTCTCAGAGCAGACAACAGAGGGATCCAAGATGGTGGGTGCCTGGGCTGATTCACAGACAGACCATTCACTCCCATTCTCCAGGGGGAGAAGAATCATGGTTTTGATGTCCTGTACCACAGCATGAAGCAGGGGCAGGTCTCTACCAAGGAACTGGCTGATTTCATCCGAGAAAGGTAACTCTGTTCTCACCCTCAGCGCCCCCACCCCCACTTCCAGAGCCATCCTTTCCATTTCCCATGCTGTTGTCCACTCCAACCCTGGAGCAGAAAAAGAGAAAAAGGATCACTGTTGTCCCTAACCGTCCAACCTTGTTGCTCCCACTGGCCTTTCCAGCCACCAAATCCTTGACCTTTTCTGTCACTCCAGGGCCACTGTGGAAGAGACCTATTCCAAGGCCATGGCGAAGCTTGCTAAGATGGCTGGCAATGGGACCCCGATGGGGTGAGCTGGGCTGGGGGGAAAATGAGAGGGAACCTTGTCAGGGAGCTGGGAAAGAAATGAGGAAAATGGACTCCATGGGTGGTTTGGCACAGGCCCCTTGGGGGAAAGGGAGTGAAGGCATTTGCACTAGAAGCATCCTTCATCCCTGAAAACAGTCTCATCACATGATAACATCTGTCCAGTCAGTAACAAAACCTACCAGTTTGGGCAGATGTTTCTAATTGGTCTTGCTTGTCACGTGAGACTCAGAGATTATGGACATATCCTCTTTATTTAGAAGGGGACTGGTATGTGTGTGTGCGTGTGTGTGTGTGTGTGTGTGTGTGAGAGAGAGTGAGAGAGAGAGAGAGAGATGAGGAGAGGAACCCTCTATGAGTGTGCCCAGGACCACGTGACTACTGGTTGGTGCCCACAGGACGTTTGCCCCGCTTTGGGAGGTGTTCCGGGTGTCCTCGGACAAGCTGGCGCTGTGCCACATGGAGCTGACCAAGAAGCTGAATGACCTCATCAAGGACGTGGTCCGCTACGGGGAGGAACAGAGCAAAGCCCACAAGAAGGTGCCCACAAGGACATCCTCATTCTTCCCTGGCGTTCCTGCTCCCAGCTCCCCCATTCCCCAGAAAGTTGTCTGAGATGAACTGGCACATTCTCAGCCAGACTCCTAGGTGCCCCAGGCTGGTGGGAACCCTCCAAGGGCAGCCTATGCAGTTGAGTGTGTACCAAGGGCAAAGGTTACAAGTGATCATCCAGCCTCTGTCACTGGACCTCTAGTGACCTGCTTCTGAGGCAGCCCGCTCCATACTGGCATGCCTCTGATGATTAGGGTCTTTTCCCTGGGTTCGAATCCTGCCTAAGATGTTTACTTGCTGGGTGGTTCTGGGCAAGTTTCTTAACTTTTCTGGGCCTCAGTTCCCTCATCAGTCAAATGAGGGCTTTGGGTAATAACCTCTAAGTTCCCTTTCAATTTTAAATCTACAATGAAATGAATGTTCGATTCTTATATTAAGCTGAAAGCCTCAGCCCCAAGCAGAGCGAGCCTAATCTGTCTCCTCCGGTAGCCCTTCTGAGTGGTCATTCTCCCCCTGCCCGCCCTGTCCTTTTCCAAGCCCAAACCCCCTCCTGTGGCATGATGTCCATGATTCCCTTCCCTCTTCTCCGGCCTCTCTCCGCCTTGTCCCCAGAGTAGATATAACCCAGGGGAGGGGCCTGGGAGGAGGATACCCAGGAGCTGTTGAAAAGAATTTCCTGGGAAGGAGAGGGTCCTCCCTAATTCTCTTCCCTACCCACTCTTCCCACAGTGCAAGGAGGAAGCTGTGGGGACCCTGGAAGCTGTGCAGGCACTACATGGTGTCTCCCAGCTCTTGCCCAAGTCCAGGGAGAGCTACGTTAGCAGGTGCCTGGAACTTGAGCGACTGAGGAAGGAAGGCACCAATCAGAAGGAGATTGATAAGGTAAGGTAGGCATGAGTGCCTGGGCAGAGCCTCATTGGTCCTGGAGGCTCTGCCTGACCTAAGGCACCTTGCCTTGTCCAGTGACATCCAAAGAAAAGGTCAGAAAAGTGAGTCAGGAGAATCCACTAACTTGCTGTGTGACCTTGGGTAATTGGTTTCACCTCAGTTTTCCCACCTGCAAAATGGGTGACAGTACTCCTCCATCACTTGGGTGATTATGAAAGTCAAATGAGAAGATAGATGTGAAAGTGCTTTTTAAACTGAAAAGGGCTCTATGAACCATGAGATATCTTGAAAGGGGTTGATATCTTCTGGAGTTGAGCAAAACAAGCCTAGTCCCTCTACCGAGATAGCCCTTCAGAGTGCTCATGTCCTGACTTGAAGTCAGAGGACCAGGATTCAAGTCCTAACTCCATTACTTACTGACTTTGTGACCTTGGGCAAGTCCCTGCCACCTTCTGGGTCTCGTTTCCCTCATTTGTAAGAAAGGAGGGCTTAGACTGGGTGTTTTCTGCAAGGTTCCTTCCCGCCTCAGTCCTCGTGGTCCTCTCTTATTGCAGAGCTTAGCAGCAGCAGCACCTAGTACTTAGTGAGTACTTAAATGCTTGGTGAGTTCATGAGATTCTCTGATCACCTCTGCCCCTGCTTCACCATTAAGTGCATTCTTTGTCCTCATTGGGATCTCCAGTTCCTTAGACCTTCCCTGTTCCCACCTCTAGGGCAGCTAGGTAGTGTAGGGGGTAGAACCCCAGGCTTGGAATGAAGAAGATTCCTCTTCATGTGTTCAAATCCAGCATCAGACATTTACTAGCTGTGTGACCCTGGATAAGTCACTTAACCCCATTTACCTCAGTTTCCTCATTGGTAAAATGAGCTGGAGGAGGAAATGGCAAACCACTCCAGTATCTTTGCCAAGAAAACCCCAAAATGGGGTCCCGGAGACTGAAAACGATTGATCAACATCCCCCGCTCCATCCCTCCTTCTTGACCTTATTTTCTTCCTTTCATTCTTTTGGCCTGGAAGTTAACCATTTTGAAAAGGCTTTGTCTTCTCCCTTAGAATCCCTGCGGCTTGAGGCTGGTCATGCCCACCCTCTTCTCTGACTGCTCCTGAGATGCTCTAGGAAGTCCCAAATTCACGTGGCCCAGGCTTACTCAAAATCAGCTGACTAATTGTGCACTCCTGCCAGACAGTCTGTCTTCTATGTCAGATTTACTACCTGTCACGGTCAGCTTCTGGGGTGTAAGCCTAGGATATGAAGGAGAATCTTGCAAGACCGCCAACTTGTGATACCAACTTTTCTGGTGATTCATATAGGCACAGATGATAACTCCAGAAGGAATCTAGAAAGCTTTGCCAAGGGTTCTGAAGTCTCAGGGGAGTAACTGAAGACCCTTAGGGTCACAGGTGGGGTTTTCATCACTGCTGCCAAAGGAAGGCGAGGACTTTAGGAGCCTGTAAACTCGTTTTGAAAAAATATTTTGATAATATCTTTGGTTTCCTTTGTAATGCTATTTAATGCCTTTGAAAACTTTATTCTGAAAAAGGGTTCCTAAGCTTCACCAGACCGTCAATGGGGACCATGACATACACTAGGGGTAGGTTCCCCACCCCTGACATAGACCCCCACACACAAAAGGTTAAGAAGATGGTGTGGAAAAGTAGGATTTGGGTTTCTGGACCACAGCTTAAAATATAGGAATGATGGCCTCCCAGCCAGGGCTCAAATGCCAGTGGTGGCAAGAATGTATTTTCCTGGAGTTTAGGAAATCTAATCCAGATAACTAAGGAGAAGAGAGAAGACCACCTAGTTCTGCTTACCAAGCTCCATCCCATAGAAAATGGTGACAGAGCAGGAATGAGAATAGCGGTCGAGACACACAGAAATTCACAGGATAAAAAATTCAAGGAAGAAGCATGAAGTAAGATCTGTGGTCTCAGATCTCTAAAGACAAATTCAAAAGATCCTGATGCTAAGAGGCAGATTTGGCCTCCTAGGGTATTAACTGAAGCTTAGAAGAAAGACTGAGACCTTTGTCTGGAAGTTGACTTGAAGAGTTTCTTCTCAAAAGAGACAGGATTAGGGGCAGCTCGGTGGCGCAATGGATAGAGCACCAGCCCTGGGGTCAGGAGGACCTGAGTTCAAATCTGGCCTCAAATACTTGGCACTTACTAGCTGTGTGAACTTGGGCAAGTCACTTAACCCTATTGCCTAGCCCCCCCCCCAAAAAAAAAACAACAACCAAACAAATAACAAAACAACAGGATTAGAAAAAGCCTGTGGAAGCAGAGTAGCCTTATATATTAAGAAAATGCACTTCTATAAGGGAATCCAGGGACCAGAATGAGATAAAGTATGGTTGAGAGCATTTGGGTGAAGGTCGACAGAGGTAGAAATGGAAAGAATATTGCAATCAGAGTAGACCGCAAGCCAACTGGGGAGAAAGAGGAAATAGACAGAAGATTAAGGAAACCATTGATAAGCTCGGGTACAGAGATATGTTATAGCAGAGTTGGAGACTTCAGTCATCTAGACATCATCTGGACTCACAGGGTTGGGGAGCTTGTGGCCTCAAGGTCACATGTGGCCTTCTAAGTCCTGGGGTGCCGCATTTTGACCAACGCCAAGTTTTACAGAACAAATCCTTTTATTAAGGGGATTTGTTCTGTGAAGTTTGGATTCAGTCAAAGGGCCACACTTGAGGACCTAGAAGGCCACGTGTGGTCTTAAGACCACAGGCTCCCCAACCCTGAGCTGGAGCTTTCTTATTCCAAAGCAGAAGAGCTAATAATTTTTAATTTTAATAATAATAATAATAAACAGTAATGATAATTCTAATAATAATTTCTTAGCTCGCTTTAATGATCATTTTATTCTTCAAAAAGTGGAGGAAACAAGGGTTCCTGTTTTTCTGGACCTGAGCATCCTCAGTTAGGAGATTGTTAGGGAAGAAATGATTGGAACCCTGGGGAAAAGTGAGTGTTCTGGTTTAGGATCTATAATAAGGGGAGTTAAGTATAATCTGACCTGTACCCCAGATTTGGGGAGAACAGATTTCAAAGGGTGAGAGAGAGAATGGAACCTCTTTAAACACTTTGATTTCCAAGGATTTAGAACAGACTTCTTAAACTGGGGTCTGTGGATGTATTTCAGGGGCTCCATGAATTTGAATGGGGAAAAAATGACGTCTTTACTTTTCGTTAACATCTCCCTGAAATTGAGCATTTCCATCAATTATCAATGTAGGCCACAAACCATAGTAGTATTAGACTTCACCAGATTGCCCAAGGAGTCAATGAGATGCACAAAAAAATCCTTTTTATTGAAAGGATTAAGACTAAAATCCCATAAGAAAAGATAGTGCAGGAAGAATAGGAAGTTCTCATGAGTGAAATTCTAGAAACAAAAAGAGAAACAATTCTAATGAAGAAAAAAAGGATTTGTTTAAAGAGACCAAGGCAGACACAAGGGAAACTTGCCGACCAATTTAGATTTTTATAAAAGACACATATAGAAGATAAGAGCAAGGTCAGATGACTGAGGATGAACACAAGGGCGGAGCATGGTCTGATAAGAATAGTGGGAGAATAGGGAAGCTAGGGAAAAAAAGTCAAACAAGTTTTTCAAAGCTGTATGGGGGGAGGGTAGAGGAGAAGGTTCAGAGGAGAGTTAGGGTTGCTTCTTGAAATGTATGGGATGTTAATAGCAGAGAGTGAAGAAAAGATACAGCTGATCAACTTTGATTTTGCATCTGGTTCCTCAGCCAGGGAGAAAGATCTTCTGGATCAGAAAGGATAGACCAATGATGGCTAATGAGGGGGTGGATGCTCGAGATAAATAGAAAGATTGTAAAAGATCATCTAGCTCTTAAACTCTTGGTTTAAGGGTCAGGAAGATGCAGGGGTAGGGTTTTATAGGATCAGGAGATTTAGGATAAGGGATCGTAGGATCTGGGAACCCTTGGAGTCAGGAAGATTCAGAGATAGAGAGTTATAGGATCAGGAGATTTAAGGATCCAGGGATCCTTAGGGTCAGGGAGTCCTGGGATCAAGGGATTTAGATGTGACCTGAGAAGGCATCTATGACCCAAGAAACCGTCTAGCCCAACCCCCTCATTTTAAAAGTGAGAAATCGGAGTAGCAGGAACTTGCCCGAAGTCACACTGGAAGTAAGCAGTCAAGCTGGTGTCCAGTCCTGGGCCTTTTGACTCAGAACTCTTTCCACTACCTTATGAGATCACCAGGTCCAGATGTACTCTCTCCCTAGGAATTGAAAAAACTAACTGATGTGATTGCTGAGCCTGGAGAATGAAAAAGGTGCTAAATGTTTCCATTTTCAAAAAAGGGAAAAGAGCAATATTTGCAGACTATCCGCCAGCGAGCTTCTCTTTGATTTTGGGCAGAATTCTAGAATGCATCATAAATGAGGAGTTTAGTGGACATCTAGTAAAGGAAGTTACGTCCCCAAGTAGGAGCATGGTTTTATCAAGAGCAGGCCTTGTCAGACTTATCTCATTTTCTATTTTGATTAGGTTATTAAATGGATAGATAAATGGCATACAAGTGATGCAGTTTATCTCAGTTTTAGCCAAGCATTTGAATCTCACATTTGATTCTTGTGAACAAAATCCCACCATAGTATGGGAGGATTCAGAACTAGTTGAGTGGCCTGGCATAAATAGTTGTTATTAGTAGTTTGATGTCAACTTGGAAAATAGTCTTTTAGTGGAGGGCCCCAAGGATTTGTCCTTCACCAGAGTCTGGGATAAAAGCAAGTTTACAAATGATGCAGTACTAAAACATCAGATAAATGATCTGAAAGGATTGCAACATAAGATGAAATTTAGTAGAGATGAATGTAAAGTTTT
Organism: Vombatus ursinus; assembly: GCF_900497805.2. Lineage (NCBI taxonomy): Eukaryota > Metazoa > Chordata > Mammalia > Diprotodontia > Vombatidae > Vombatus > Vombatus ursinus. Next base: position 523,005 of record NW_020949696.1, read on the forward strand.
ACATCTAAGTTTAAACAAAATCAAATTTACAAGCACACAACTAAGAAGACCTGACTAGACAGCAGGTCACTTACAAAAGAGCTGGGGGTTTTAGAGGACTCTAAGTTCAATATGGGGCAACTAGGTGGTGCAGTGGATAGGGCCTGAAGTCAGGAAGACTTGTTTTCATGAGTTCAAATCTGGCCTCAGACACTTACTAGCTGTGTCACCCTGGACAAATCACTTAACCCTGTTTGCCTCAGTTTCCTCATCTGCAAAACAAGCTGGGGAAGGTAACAGCAAACCACTCCAATATCTCTGCCAAGAAAACCCCAGTTGGGCCTATGAAGAGTCAGATGTAGCTGAAATGATTGAATAATAACAACAACAATTCAATGTGAGTGTACAGTGCAATATAGCTACCCCCAAAATCAGTGCTGTCAGGCCACATTCAGAGAGGCAGAGACTACAGGCCAAGAGATGTGATAGTCCGGCTAGCCTCTGACCTGGTCAGGTAATATGAAATACTTTGACATTGATGGGCCGACAAGTGTCCAAAGAAGAGTGGCCACAGTGGTGAAGGCTGATGAATTCATGCCTTATTAGCATTAGTTGAAGGCAAGAAAGGAATTCCACCACTGGGGACTCCACGTCCTTGCCCCAAAGCACTCCTGTAGTAGCGGGGAGAAGCATAGAGTCCTTTATTGTATACCATCCAGAAAGTCACCATATTCAGTACAAAAAAAAAGTTTATTCTAGAAAAAAGAGAAGACTTAGGGAGGATTGACAAGGTAGCCATCTTTGAGTATTTGAAGTGATGTCATATGGAAGAGAGATTAAACTTATAATTTGACCCCAAAGAGAGGCGAGTTTAGGCTTGAAGTCAGGACCAATTAGAGCTGATCAGAAGTGGAATGGGGTGCCATGGTTGGAGTAGGGATGGGTCATCTTCAATAGAGGTCTTCAAAAAATGGGTAGATGAGAACTTGTTGGGTACATTGTAGAGGACATTCTTGTCCTTGTGTGGTATCTGAGGCCTCTTCCACCTGTTATGATTCTATGATCCACTTGAAGCCCCCAACTTTCATTTCCCCTCTCAGGAGATTTTGTTGTTTCTCTTAACTGAAGTTGATGCCATCCACAATGAGCTTCCTCAGCTCCCGTCTTCCACACCTGAAAATATCTCCCTTTCTTAGAAGATTATGTGACCCTTCTCCTTTTCAAGGCTTACCTTGTCATTTGTGCCCATGATTCCATCTCCTGTCCAGTCATTCGAGGATCATTCCCTCGCTCTCTTGTCTTCAATTTCTCTCTCTCTCTCTCTCTCTCTCTCTCTCTCTCTCTCTCTCTCTCTCTCTCTCCCTCCCTCCCTCCCTCCCTCCCTCCCTCCCTCTTCCTCTCCCTCCTGGCCTCAGGCATAGCATTTCTCTTATCTTTAAATTCTTATCTTGGCCCTACTGTTCCTTCTAGTTAACATCCTGTGTCTCTTCCTTTGATTGCTGTTATCATCCTGTGTCTCTTCCTTTGATTGCTAGGCTTCTGGAAAGAACAGTTTATACTTTCTGCCTCTGCTTCCTCATCACTCATTCACTCCTCCACCCTGGGTATTATGACTTCCCACCCCCTCCACTCTATTGATGTCGTTTTTTTTTCAGAGGTCACCAATGACTAATTAATTGCTTTGGCCATTGGACTTTTCTTAGTCTTCATTCTCCTTGACCCATCTGCAGGTTTTGACACTGTTAACTACCTCCCTCTCCTCCTGAGCCCTCTTTCCTTCGGTGGCTTTCAACACTTTACTTTCTCTTGGTTGTGCTCTCTGCAGGAGAGTTTGAATGCTTGGCTGTTTAACTCAAGAAAGGACCTCGGTGTCTGGTTTATCTTGCCAGGTGATCTTCAGAATCTTCTTTAGATAATTCAAATGGAATTGATTCATTTTCCTGGCATGGCGCTGGAATAGGCTGACCATGTTGTTTGAATGACAAATTTCCATTTGCCCAAAAGACTATTTTACAGAGAACTTATGCAAGGAAGGCGTTCACATGATGGTCAGAAGAAGTGATACAAGGACACTCTCAAGGTCTCCCTAAAGAACTTTGGAATCAATTGTGTGACAGGGAGATGCTGGCAAAGGACTGCCCAGCAGGGTCACCCTCATCAAAGAAGGCACTATGTTCTATGAGTGAAGCAGAATTGCCAGAGCTCAAAAGAAATGTAAGATGTGCAAATTTAGAGACATCTCCACTCCTAATGTTCATATGGACTATTTGTGCTCGACCTGTGGTGGAGCCTTGCAAGCCCACATTGGTTTGATCAGACACGGTCAGACACAGTGTACATTAACTCCGATATAGTGATGTCATTTTGGTCTTCTTCAATAACGAAGGACAGCAACCAACCAATAGCCATTTTCTTCGTTAGTCTTTTTTTTTTTTCACTCAGATCAATACATTTTAATAACATAGAAAGATTTATCAGCTTGAAGAAACACATTTTTGCCCCTAAAACTACCATGCCATCTCAATGGCATAATTGTTTCAGGACCGTTCAATGAAGACGTTTAAGCATTTCTTCTTAAACTATTACCTGAGCAAAAAGGCTAGAATGCAAGTTTTCTCTAAGACAAGATCTTTCTTCTGGTCCTAATGAAATTCCTCCACAAAACCTTTTTATGCTTCTTTTGAGTCTTGTATTTGAAAGTAAATTTTCTATTTAGCTCTGGTCTTTTCATCAAGAATGCTTTCCTCTATCTCATTGAATATCCATTTTTTTCCCCTGAAGGATTGTACTCAGTTTTGCTGGGTAGGAGATTCTTGGTTGTAATCTTATCTCCTTTGCCCTCCAGATTATCATATTCCAAACCCTCTGATCCTTTAATGTAGAAGCTGCTAAATCTTGTGTTATCCTGATTGTGGTTCCACAATACTTGAATTGTTTCTTTCAGGCTGCTTGCAATATTTTCTCCTTGACCTGGGAACTCTGGAATTTGGCTATAACATTTCTGGTAGTTTTCCTTTTGGGATCTCTTTTAGGAGTGATTGGTGTATTCTTTCAATTTCTATTTTACCCTCTGGTTCTAGAATATCAGGGCAGTTTTCCTTGATAATTTCTTGAAAGATGATGTCTAAGTTCTTTTTTTGATCATGGCTTTCAGGAAGTCCAATAATTTTAAAATTATCTTTCCTGGATCTATTTTCCAGATCAGGTGTTTTTCCAGTGAGGTATTTCACATTGTCTTCTATTTTTTCATTCTTTTGGTTTTGTCTCATTGTTTTTTGATTTCTCATAAGGTCATTAGCTTCCATTTGCTCCATTCTAATTTTTAAGGAATTATTTTCTTCAGTGAGCTTTTGGACTTCCTTTTCCATTTGGCCAGTTCTGCTTTTTAAGGCGTTCTTCTCTTAATTGGCTTTTTGAACCTCTTTTACCATTTGGCTTAGTCTGTTTTTTAAGGTGTTATTTTCTTCAGTATTTTTGTGTCTCCTTTACCAAGCTGTTGACTATTTTTCATGATTTTCTTGCATCACTCTCATTTCTCTTTCCAATTTTTCCTCTCCCTCTTCTACTTGATTTTCAAAATCCTTTTTGAGCTCTTCCATGGCCTGGGACCAATTCGTATTTTTCTTGGAGGCTTTGGATGTAGGAGCTTTGACTTCGTTGTCTTCTTCTGAGTGTGTTTTGATCTTCCTTGTCACCATAGTAATTTTCAATAGTCAGAGTTTTTTTTCCTATTGTTTGCTTTTTCCCAGCCAATCACTTGACTCTTTAAGTCTTTGTTAAAGTAGAGCTCTGCTTCCAGGGTGTGGAAGCTGTTTTCAGAGATACTTCTAGGGACCTGTAAGTTTTCTGTTCTTCCAAGGTGGTACGATCTAAGGAGAGGTGTTTCCTCCTCTCCTGGCCTGAGCTCTAGTCTGTGAGCAACCACAAGCACTCTTTTCTGCCCTGGAACTATGAAGAAGGTGCCCTCTCCACTGTGGCTGCAAGCTCTGCTTTGCTAGTGCTCCTTTTTGCCCTGGGACTGCCACCCAGGACTGCAACCCGGCTCCAAGTATGGGCAAAGCAACAGAATCCTGCCTCGGAACTAGCAAAAAAGACCTCTTTAATCTCCTTCTGACCAGTTGTTCAATGCCCTTACATCTGTGGGCTGAGAGCTCCAAAAGCAGCTGCTGCTGATTCAGTCACTCCCAAGGCCTGTTCCTGGTGTGCTGGGGCCATGGCCTGCACTGGACTGCACTCCTCTCTCACCCAGGTGCAACAGACCTTTCCTGCCAACCTTCCAAGTTGTCTTGGGCTGGAAATTTGTTTCACTCTGTCTTTTTGTGGGTTCTGCTGCTCTAGAATTTGTTTAGAGTCATTTTTAAAGGTATTTGGAGGGGTTTGGGGGAGAACTCAGGTGAGTCTCTGCCTTTACTCTGCCATCTTCTTGGTTATTCTTCTACCTGTCTGACTTGTGCCTTCTTGGTCTCCTTTTGTTCTCTTCCTCTTGCCTCCATGACTCTGGGTAACCACTATAACTGTGGCTCTTTCCTAGGCCATTTATCTTGATCTATACTTAACTCCCATGGATTCAACTGTCACCTCCACACAGATCATACCCAAGTCTATGTATCCAGCTCAGATCTCTACACCTGAACTCCCACTGTGTCTCCAGCTGCCTGCTGGACACCTGCCTGGGTGTCTTACCAACACCCCTAACTCAGCAGGTCTAAAACAGGACTCTTCTTTCCTCTTTTAGCTGCCCTTTCTGTAATTATCCCCATTTCTGTTTTTGGCACTGTCATCTTCCTTGCTATTGAGGCTGGAAACCTTGTTCACCTTTGAGGCTTTCCTTTCCCTAGTGTCCCACATCTGAGTCCTGTTAAATCTATCTCTACAGCATTTCTCCAGTTCTACTCTCCCTTATCTCCACTCTCATCACCACAACCTTAGCTCGCCTCCATATCACTTTTTGCTTGGACAGTTGTAATGGCCTCTGGACTGGTTTCCCTGACTCCATTCTTTCCTCTTGTGTACATATCTCCTTCATTCGGCTTCAAAGCTAACTTTCCTAATGCATGGGTCTGATTTTGTTACTCCTCTGCTCAAAAATCTTTAATGGCACCCTACTGTACAATGCCTGGCATATAGCTTAATAAATACTGATTGATTGCCTGAGAGAAAATACAGAATCTCTAGCCTGGCATTTAAGGCTTTCTATAGTCTGGTTCTAGTTTAAAAAAAAAAAAACCTTAAAAAAAAAAGGACAGAAAGAGGATTGAAACCATGAGTCAGTCATGTGGTTTTTATTTTAAATATACATCACCTTTAACATGATAATCCCAACACTGTTCTTTATGTCTGTATCCCCTTCTGCTCTTTATGTTTTCATGCATGCTCATTTCTCTTCCTCCTCCTCCGCTTTCTCCTTTGGTTAAATCTCTTCTCCCCCATCTACTCTTTCTTTCTAGGCTTATTACATTCTACCTCCTTTCATGTACTTTATGTCAGTTGTATTGAAGTTTAATGATGTTTTAAAAAATATATTAAACTCTTTTATTTTCCCATCACCTTCATTTCTGAATACATACCTCCCCAGTGAGTCAACAATCATTAAAAAAGAATTATAAAAAGAGGAAAAAAAAGTTCAGCCAAGGCAACTAACCCATCAGCTGGGTCTGACAGTCTCTGTGATAATCCACACCCCCAGCCCCTGCCTCTGCAAAGAAGGGAGTGAGGAGCATTTTCTCATAATTACAGTGTTCAGTTTGGATTCTTTGTGGTTTTTTCCCATTGCTCTTGTCATTGTGTCAATTGTTTCTTGGTTTTGCTTTCTTCACTCTGTATCAGTTTGTATCCATTCCAATGCATCTTTGAATTCTTGGTATTCATTGTTTCTTATAACAAAGCAATATTCCATTATACTCACGTACCACAACTGTAAGGATGAATTACATTCTTGGGTCCTGAAAAAATGAGCAGATATGATGGCAGAGGCATCTCCAATGATATTTGAAAGATCACAGACAAAAGGAGAGGCATGACAAGACTAGGGAAGAGCAAGTGTTGCCCAGTTTTCAAAAAAAGAAAGAGAACAGAGTCTACCAACTACAGGCTAGTGAGTTTAACTTCAATTCCTCGGAAAATTCTAGAGAAGATTTTTATACAGATGGACAGTGAATGTTTAGAAAGGGAAGTAGTGATTACTAAGAGCTAACGTGTTTGGCTTCATCAAGGACAGATCATGCCAGACTAACCTTATTTCCTTTTTTTACAGGATTATTACATTATTAGATGAGGAAAAAGTTAGGGTTATAGTTTACCTAGACTTTAGCAAAGCTTTCAATTAAAGCATTACAAATGATTGTTTTTTTTTAATTAATTAATTTATTTTTAGTTTTCAACATTCACTTCCACAAGATTTTGAGTTCCAAATTTTCTCCCCATCTCGCCCCTCCCCCCACCCCAAGATGGCATGCATTCTGAATACCCCTTCTCTTAATCTGCCCTCCCTTCTATCTCCCCCCCCCTTCTCTTATCCCCTTCCCCTTCAATTTTCCTGTAGGGCAGGATAGATTTCTATACCTCATTTCTTGTGTATCTTATTTCCCTGTTGCATGTGAAAACAATTTTTTTTAACTTTTGTTTTTAAAACTTTGGGTTCCAAATTTTCTCCCTTCCTCCCTCCCCACCCACCCTCATTGAGAAGGCAAGCAACTCAATACAGGTTATACATGTGTAGTCATGCAAAACACTTCCATAGTAGTCATGTTGTGAAAAACTAAGTATATTTCCCTTAATTCTATCCCACCCCCCATTTATTTTATTCTCTCTTTTGACCCTGTCCCTCCTTAGAAGTGTTTGAAGATTCACTCATTCCCTCTCACCTTCCCCCATTTCCCCTCCTCTGTAAAAGCCTTTTCTTGTCTGTTTTATGTGAGATAATTTACCCCATTTAACCTCTCCCTTTCTCCTTCTCTCCATATAATCCTCTCTCACCCCTTAATTTTATTCTCCAGATATCATCCCTTCATCTTCAACTCACCCTATGCCCTCTATCTATCTATCTATCTATCTTTCTATCTATCTATCTATCTATATACATATATATAATTTTTTCCCTCCAATTACTCTAATACTGACAAAGGCCTCATGAGTTATAAATATCTTCTTTTCATGCAGAATGTAGACAATTCAACCTTAATAAGTCTCTTATGATTTCTCTTTCCTGTTTACCTCTTCATGTTTCTCTTGAGTCTTGTATTTGAAAGTCAAATTTTCTATTCAGCGCTGGTCTTTTCATCAAGAATGCTTGAAAGTCCTGTATTTCACTGAATGTCCATTTTTTCCCCTGACGGATTATGCTCAGTTTTGCTGGGTAGGTGATTCTTGGTTGTAATCCGATCTCCTTTGCCCTCCAGAATATTGTATTCCAAGCCCTGTGGTCCCTTAATGTAGAAGCTGCTAAATCTTGTGTTATCCTGATTGTGTTTCCACAATACTTGAATTGTTTCTTTTGAGCTGCTTGCAATATTTTCTCCTTGACCTGGGAACTCTGGAATTTGGCTCCAATATTCCTAGGAATGTTCCTTTGGAGATCTCTTTCAGGAGGTGATTGGTGGATTCTTTCCATTTCTATTTTGCCCTCTAGTTCTAAAATATCAGGGCAGTTTTCCTTGATAATTTCTTGAATTATCTTTTTTTGATCATGGCTTTCAGATAGTTCAATAATTTTAAAATTATCTCTCCTGGATCTACTTTCCAGGTCAGTTGTTTGTCCAGTGAGATGTTTCACATTGTTTTCTATTTTTTCATTCTTCTGAATTTGTTTTACAGTGTCTTAATTTCTCATAAAGTCACTAGCTTCCAATTGCTCCATTCTAATTTTTAAGGAAGTATTTTCTTCAGTAAGCTTTTGGACTTCTTTTTCCATTTGGCCAATTTTGCTTTTTAAGACATTCTCCTCATTGGCTTTTTGGACCTCTTTTGCCATTTGAGTTAGGCTATTTTTTGTTATTTTCTTCAGTGTTTTTTTGGGTCTCCTTTAGCAAGCTGTTGACTTGCTCTTCATGATTTTCTTGCATCACTCTCAGTTTTTCCTGTACTTCTCTTACTTGCTTCTCAGAATCCTTTTTGAGCTCTTCCATGGCCTGGGACCAATTCATATTTTTCCTGGAGGCTTTGAATGTAGGAGCCTTGACTTTGTTGTCTTCTTCTGGTTGTATGTTTTGATCTTCTTTGTCACTAAAGAAAGATTCTGTGGTCTGACTCTTTTTGCGCTACTTGTTCATGATCTCAGCCAGTTACTTGAGTTATAAACTCTTTGTTAAGGTCGGGGTCTGCTTTCATTGTGGAGAATGTACTGTCCCAAGCTTCAGGGGTTTTGTGCAGCTGTTTTCAGAGGTACTTCTAGGGACCTGTAAATTTTCAGTTTTTCAAGGTGGTACAATGAAGGGCGGGGTGTTTACTCCTTTTCTGGCCTGTGCTCTGGTCTGTGAGTGACCACAAGCACTCCTCTCTACCTTGGAACTGTGAAGAGGATTCCCTCTCCACCACCACTACAAGCTCCACCATGCCAGTGCTGCTCCTTACCCCAGGATCCTCACCCAGAACTGTGACCCAGATCCAAGCAGGGCAAAGCAAAGAATCCTGCACCAGCAAAGAGATCCCTGCAATCCCCCTCTGATCAGCCACTTGATTCCCCCTCCGTCTGTGGGCCAGAAGTTCCAGAAGCAACCCCTACCCCGGGGCCACACTCAAGGACTGGGATTGGAACCGCGACCATGCTTGTCTCTCATCACTGCAGACACAGACTTTTCCTGCTGACCTTCCAAGTTGTCTTTGGCATTTGTGGGTTGAGAAGTCTGGAAACTGTCACAGCCGCCCATGATTCAGTCCTCTGACACCTGCTTCAGGTTTGCTGTGGCCTGTGCGCCCACGCTGCACTGCGCTCCTCTCCTCGCCCGGCGTGATATACCTTCCCGATCAACCATCCAGGTTGTCTTGGGCTGGAAATTTGTTTCGCTCTTTTTTTTTGTGGGTAATGCTGCTGTACAATTTGTTTAGAGCCATTTTTTTATAGGTATTTGGAGGGGTTTGGGGGAGAGCTCAAGCAAGTCCCTGCTTTTACTTCACCATCTTGGCTCTGCCCCTACATAAGATTCTTATGGAGAAGATTATTAGATAATAATGCAATCAGATACAGTCAGGTCAAGCTGGGTGGTCAGACTCAAAGAGTAGTTATTGATAGTTTAATGTAAACATGGCAAAAAATTTCCAGTGGATTGCCCCAGGGGTTTATACTTGGATTTCTGCTGTTTAACTTTTTTACCAATTATTTGGATAAAGACTCATCACATTTTCAGATGACTTCAAACTAGGAGGGATAGTTAACATGGTAGATGAAAGAGTCAGGATTCATCTTGACAGGCTAGAACATCAGACTGAATTTAATAAGATGAAATTCCATAGAGATAAATGTGAAGGTTTGCACTCGGGAACTAAAAATTACCTTCACAGGTATAAGATGGGAGAGGCATGATTAGACAGCAGTTGTTCTGAAAAAGATCTTGGGGTTTTAGTGGACTGCAAGCTCAGTATGAGTCAGCAGTGTGATATGGCATCCAAAGAAAATAAAGCAGGCTTAGGCTGAGTGAATAGGGGCCTACCTTCTTACAGAAAGAGGTGATAGACCCACTTTTCCTCTACCCTCATCAGACCTCATGTGGAATATTGTGTTTAGTTTTAGGCACCACGGTTTAAGAAGGACGTTGATGAACTGGAGAGTGTCCAGAGAAGGATTATCAGGATAATGAATTCTCTTCTCCAGGTTAACCATGCACAAGTCCTTTAACTAATCCCTGAGTAGATTAGGGATTAGTTTTTAGTAGTGATATGGGTGTTTTCAGCCTGGAGAAGAGAATACTTGAGGGGAACATAATAGTGATCTTCAAGTATTTTAATGGCTGTCATAGAGAGGAGGGATGTGATCTCAGAGAGCAGAAATAGGAGCAGTGGATGGTAACTTTAAGAGGTAAATTTAGGCTTAGTGGTAGAAAAAACTTCCTAAAAATTCAAGCTGTCCAAGAGTAGAATGGGCTGCCTTAAAAGGTGGTAAGTTTCCTTTTCCTTAGAGTTCTTCAAGCAGAGATTGCATGGTCACTTGTCAATTATGTCATAATGGGAGTTTCTTTTGTGTGTGGGTTGGATGGGATGACCACTGAGATCCTTTCCAACTCTTCAGCTCTGTAATTCACGATTGGTTTAGCCATTTCCTAACAGAAGGGCATTGACTTTATTTCCAGGTCTCTGTTACCAAACAGAAATGCCTGTATGGCTGGTTTAATGTAGATAGGCCTTTTTGTTCTTTGACCTCCTTGGTTATGCCTAGCAGTACGACTTCTAGGTCAAAGAGTCTGGACATTTTCACCACATTCGTCACATAATTCCAAATTGTTTTACGGAATGCATGAACCAGCTCACAGCTCCATCAGCAGTGTTAGTGTGCCTGTCTTGCCATAGGCCTTTCAGCATTGACCGTGTCTTTCTTTTATCATCTTTGCCAGTTTGTTGGGTGTGAGGTGGGACCTCAAAGCGATATTGATTTATGTTTTCTTTCTTATTAGTGAGTTGGAGCAGTCTTTCATATTGCTGTTAATTGTTTGCATTTCTTCATTAGGGGATTGTTTGCTCATGCCTTTTGACAACTTATCAACTGGGAATGAGAAGGGGGGAAGGAAATGAGCATTCTGTAGCACTTACTATGTGCTGGGCACCGTGCTAAGCACTTTTACAAATATTATCTCATTTGATCCTTACGACAGCTCTGGGAGATAGGTTCTATTATTATCCCTATTTTGCAGGTGAAAAAACTGAGGCACACAGAGGTTAAGTGATTAGCCCAGGCTCACATGAGCAGTGAGTGTCAGACACTGGATTTGAACTCAGGTTTCCATTTGATGCTGATTCTCAGTGCTCTGTCCACTGCACCACCTAGTTGCCTCTTGGCTATGAGTTTTATATATTTATGCTAATTCCATATATGTATCTGGGGTAGCAGATCCTCAGTAGCAATATTTAACAATGGTAAGAGTCAAACAGAAAATTTACATTTAAAAAATAACTGAAAAGCAAAAGGATTTTTTTAAAAAAGGGTTGTTATTATTAGAAAAAAACCTCCTTGTGTCCCTCCTAGGTAGAGGGAAAGACAAAGAAGGCAGCAGAGTCCCTGCGTCGCTGTGTGGAGAAGTATAATATGGCCCGGGCTGATTTTGAGCGGAAGATGTTGGAGTCGGCCTTGGTATGAGAACACGGGGAGGGGAGGCTGGGCAGGTGTGGAGGAGGTGCCCTCTAGTGAGTCACCTCTGGCAACAAATAGCTGGGGACTGTGGGGTTCCCTTCAGGGCCCATCAGCATTTCCCTCAGATGTCCATCCTCTGGGTTACTTCTTTGTGACGGTTGCCAGTGAGAGCTCCAGCATGACCTGGCACAGGCCCCTTTTCTCCCTACTCATTCAGCAAACATTGAGCAGCAGGGTCTAGGCTGGGCTGTGTTAAGCTAAGGAGGACCCCCAGGGATGGATAAGGTTCTGATCCAGCCGGCACAGAGCTTCCCACTCAGGAGGGAAAGTAGACAGACTCCAAGACCCAAGTAGAAGTGAGCATCCTAAAAGGATAAACGGAATGCTCTGGGACCTCAGGGCAGCTTCATTTCCTTGGGAGCCTAGGATTTGGAACTGGCAGGGTTGTCTCCTCCATCCACTTTATAGATGAGGAGATAGGCCCAGAGAAATGAGGAGACTTGTCCAAGGTCACACAGCTAATAAGGACCAGGGCCAGGATTCAAACCCAAGGCTTCTGACTCCAAACCCATTCCCTTTTACAGTGTGTCTACAACCAAACCTCACCTGGCAGCCTGTGATCCCATTGGGACAACTTGCTGTAGGATATGGGGATGAGGAGAGATCAGGGAGGCTTCTTAAAGGATAGGGAAACTGAACTGGGTCTGGAAGGACCATTAGGATTCAGTGAGTAGAGAAGGAGAGCAAAGGCATTTCTAGGCCTAGGGAATGGTTTGAACAAAATCATGTTGCCTAGAAAGTGTGTGATGGGGGAGGGGGATGTTGAACCATCTAGACTGGCTAGAGTATAGAATACATGGAGCTGGAGTGTGGGGAGACAGGGCTGGAGATGGGGCCAGCCTTTGAGGGGCTTTGAATGCTAAGCCTTCCTCTTGTGGGCTTTGGGGAGCCGCAGAAGGCATTTGGGGCTGGCCAGAGACACAGTGAGAGCTGGCTGTTAGGAGTGTGATCTCTGTGGTCCACAGGGAACTATTTTTGGCTCCGATTCAGAGCCTGGGGTAAGTTTCCTAAGAGGAAAGGGGCAGATTGGTCTCAGTCAAGCAGGAAACATGTGACCTTTTTCCTGTGTTTGGGCAGCGTTTCCAGGCCATTGAGGAGACCCACCTTCGACACATGAAGGGCATCCTGGGAGCATATGCTCACTCTGTGGAAGACACACACGTGCAGATCGGGCAGGTGAGACCAAGGCCTGGAGGAAGGAGCAGGTGGCCCCCAGCCCCAACATCCACCTCTCTTAGGGAACTGACAGTCCTCCAAAGAGGAAGTAAATGAGGAGGAGTTCAGCTGGAAGGAGAGAATGTGGTCTCAGCCCAGGGAAAGGGGCCTAGGCTGAATGATGCCCCATCTGGAAGGGCTGCCACATCTGGGCCCCATGGGGTACAATCCACCACTTCTCCTCCCATCCTCTGTGGTATACCCAGGTTCATGAGGAGTTCAAGCAGAATGTGGAGAATGTCAGTGTGGAAACCCTGGTGAGGAAGTTTGCTGAGAATAAGGGAACGGGCCGGGAAAAGCCAGGTGAGTGATTTCTTGCTGGTTGTGGTTCTCTGTTTAGGGCAGGCCTGAAATTTGCAGTTCTGTTGTGGCAGTGGACCCATTAGACAATGTGAAAAGATGAGGGCTTGCTAAATGACCTGGAAAAACTTCCTGGAGGAGAAAGTACTTCAAATCAAAGTATTTTCAGAGCTGAAAGGACACTTAGAACATCAGAGCAGAAAAGGAATTTAGAACATAAGAGGGGCAGCTAGGTGGCGCAGTGGATAGAGCACTGGCCCTGAAGTCAGGAGGACCTGAGTTCAAATCCGGCCTCAGACCAAACACTTGACACTTATTAGCTGTGTGACCCTGGGCAAGTCACTTAACCCCAATTGCCTAAAACAAAAACCAAAAAAAAAAAAAAAAGAACAACATAGGATGACAGAGCTGAGAGGGACCTCAGAACTCAGAATGAGCTAGGAAGGCCCTTAGAACCCAGGATATCAGAGCTGGGAGGGTCCTTAGAACGTAGGATGTCAGAGCTGGGAGGAGCCTTATGGCAGAGCTTCCAATCTATTAAGATCCCCACATCTTTTACAGATGAGTTGCTAACAAGCCATGCCTCCCCCGTATCATACTTGTGCAGTTGCTTTAAAAAAAAAAACTCAAGGGGCAGTTAGGTGGTGCAGCGGATAGAGCACCAGCCCTGGATTCAGGAGGACCTGAGTTCAAATCTGGCCTCAGACACGTAACACTTACTAGCTGTGTGGCCCTGGGCAAGTCACTTAACCCCATTGCCTAGCCAAAACAAAACAAAAAAATCCAAAAACTCAAGTGACTTTATATTAATCCCTATAAAATTCATCTTAATCAATTCAGCCTAATGGTCTCCTCTGACGGAATCTTTTTGGCCCCTGATTTTTTCCTTCTAGCACGTTGAGCTATTCTTCTCATCTTGGTGTTATCTGAAAATCTGATAAGCATTTATCCCTCTGAATTGCTAGCACTAGCGAGAGTATGGTCCCCCACAGATCCCTGGGCTGTTCCTCCAGAGCCTCCCACCTATGATGTTGTGACATTAATGATTCCAGCTCTTCACCCAGTACACTCCACTGAATTGTACCATCTTACGTCTCTCCATCTTTTCCACAATAATCGCATGAAGGACATTTCCAAATATCCCTCTTCTATTCAAAGGGAGGAACTCAGACCGCTTCCTATCAATTTAGATTCTTGATCTATATCTTTTTGAAGAGAGTGGTCCAGGAAGAAGGGGATAGAGATCTGGTTGCTCATTTCTGGAATGTTAACCCAGATTATGTTGTAAGATGTCTTTCTCTTGTTTGAGATTCATCTTGAAATCCTCTTGGGGAGAGAGTCATGTCAGAGGGCGTGGGGGACTATGCCAGTTTGCATAACTCTCTCTCCAAGGTAGAAGTAGCTTGGATATAGATTAATGTTAAATTAAATAAAAGTTGTTTCTGGCAGACATAAATCCAAACCCAAAAAGTGCAGTATTAGTATTGTTAGTATTTTTTAAAAGATTTTAATTTTAATATTTTATTTTTCCCAATTACATATATAAACAATATTTAACTTTTTTTTTTACAATTTTGAGGTCTAGATTCTCTCCCACCCTCCCTCCCCTCCCCATTGAGAAGGCAAGCAATTTGATAAAGGTTATATGCAAAATATATTTCTATATCAGTCATGTTGTGAAGGAAAACACAAAGAAAAAAAAGAAAAATAAAGTAAAATAACAGTATGCTTCGATCTGCATTCACATTCCATCAGTTCTTTTTCTGGAGGTGGATAGCATTTTTCATCATAAGTCCTAGGGAATTGTCTTGGATATTTGTATTGCTAAGATTAGCTAAGTCACTCACAGTTGATCATTGTATAATGTTGCTGTTACTGTGTATAATATTCATTTGATTCTTCTCACTTCACTTAGTATCAGTTCATGTAAGTCTTCCCAGGTTTTTCTGAAACCATTCTGCTCATCATTTCTTACAGCACAGTAGTATTCCATCACAACCATGTACCACAATTTGTTCAGCTATTTCCAGTTGATGAGCGTCCCCTCAATTTCCAATTCTTGGCCACCACAAAAAGCTACTATAAATATTTTTGTACCCATAGATCCTTTTCCTTTTTTAAAAAAATCGTCTTGGGATACAGACCTAGTAGTGGTATTGCTGAGTATGCACAGTTTTATGTTCCTTTAGATATAGTTCCAAATTGCTCTTTAGAATGGTTGGATCAGTTCACAACTCCACCAACAATGCATTAGTGTCTCAGTTTTCCCACATCCCCTCCAACATTTTGTCATTTTCCTTTTTTGTCATATTAGCCAATCTGATAGGTGTGAGGTGGTACTTCAGAGTAGTTTTCATTTTCATTTCTCTAATCAATAGTGATTTAGAGCCTTTCTTATTTGACTATAGATAGCTTTGATTTCTTCATCTGGAAGCCACTTGTTCATATCCTTTGACCATTTATCAGTTGGGGAATGACATATTATAAATTTGACTTGGTTCTATATATTTGAGAGATGATGTTTTTATTAGTGAAACTTGCTATGAAATTCCGCCCCGCCCCCGCCCAGTTTTCTGCTTTCCTTCTAATATTGGCTGCATTGATTTTGTTCGCACAACCCCTTTTAATTTAATATAACCAAAATTATCTATTTTACTTCCTGTAATTCTCTCTCTCTCTTGTTTCGTAATAAATTCTTCCCTTATCCATAGATCTGACAGGTAAACTATTCCATACTCCCCTAATTTGCTTATGGTAACACTCTTTATGTCTCGATTATGTACCCATTTTGACTTTATCTTGGTATATGGTATAAGGTATTGGTCTATACTTAGTTTTTGCCAAACTGCTTTCCACTTTTCCTAGCAGTTTTTGTCAAATAGTGAGTTTTTATCTCAAAAGTCTGGATCTTCGCATTTATCAAACAGACGATTATTATGGTCTTTTCTATATGTCATATGTGTTGTATATCTTAGCTATTCCACTGATCCACCACTCTATTTCTTACCGGTACCAGATTGTTTTGATGGATGATTGCTTTGTGGTACTATTTGAGATTTGGTATGTCCAGGACACCTTCCCTCACATTTTTTTTTTATCGATTCCCTTAATATTCTTGACCTTTTGTTCTCCCGATGAATCTTATTACTTTTTCTACTTCTATAAAATAATTTTTAGTAGTTTGATTGATATGGCAGTGAATAAGTAAATTAATTTAGGTAGAATTTTCAATTTTATTATATTATCTTGGCCTACTCATTAGCAATTAATATTTTTCCGATTGTTTAGATATGACTTTATTTGTATGAAAAGTGTTTTTGTAATTGTGTTTGTATGGTTCTTGGGTTTGTCTTGGCAGGTAGACTCCCAAGTATTTGATATTGTCTATAGTTAATTTAAATGGAATTTCTCTTTCTGTCTCTTGCTGCTAAACGTTGTTGGTAATATACAGAAATGCTGATGATTCATGTGGGTTTATTTTATGTCTTGAGACTTTGCTAAAGTTGTTAATTGTTTCAAGTAGTTTTTTAGTTGATTCTCTGGGATTCTCCAGGTACACCATAATATCAGCAAAGAGTAATAGTTTTGTTTCCTCAGTGCCTTTTCTACTTCCTTCAATTTCTTTTTCTCCTTTTATTGATTTAGCTAGCATTTCTAGTGCAGTATTCAATAATAGTGGTGATGATGGGCATCCTTACTTCACCCCGATCTTATTGTAAAGGCTTCTAGCTTATCCCCATGCCAATAATATTTGATTCTGGCTTTAGATAAATACTACTTATCATTTTAGGTAAAACTCCATTTATTCCTATACTTTGTAGAGTTTTTAATAGGAGTGAGTGTTGTATTTTGTCAAAAGCTTTTTCTGCATCTACCAAAATAATCATGGTTTTTTGTTGGTTTTGTTATTGAGATGGTCAGTTCTGCTAATAGTTTTCCTGTTATTGAACCAACCCTGCACTCCTGGTGTAAATCCCACCTGGTCATAGTGTATGATCCTGGTGATATGTTGCTGTAATCTCCCTGCTAGCATTTTATTTAAAATTTTTGCATCAACATTCACTAGGGAAATTGGTCTGTAGTTTTCTTTCTTGCTTTTGCTCTTCCTGGTTTAGGTATCAACACCATATTTGTGCCATAAAAGCAATTTGGTAGGATTCCTTCTTTATCTATTTTTCCAAATAGATTATATATTGGGATTAATTGTTCTTTAAATGTTTGATAAAAATCACTTGTGAATCCACCTGGTATAGGGATTTTTTCCTTAGGGAGCTCATTGATGGCTTGTTCGATTTCTTTTTCTAAGAAAGGGTTACTTAAGTATTCAGTCTCCTCTTCTGTTAATCTGGGCAACTTATATTTTTGTAAATATTCATCCATTTCACTTAGATTGTTAGATTTATTGGTATATCGTTGGACAAAATCGCTCCTAATAATTGCTTTAATTTCCTCTTCATTTGGTGGTGAATTCACTCCTGTCATTTTTGATATTGGTAATTTGGTTTTCTTCTTTCTTTTTTTTTTAAAAAATCAAATTAACCAATGATTTATCTATCTTCCTGGGTTCCCCCCCCAAAAAAAACAGCTTCTAGTTTTATTTATTAGTTCATTGGTTTTCTTACTTTGAATTTTACTAATCTCTCTTTTGATTTGCAGGATTTCCAACTTGGTGTTTAATTGGGGATTTTTATTTTGTTCTCTTTCTGATTTTTTTCATTGCATGCCCAGTTCACTGACTGTTCTTTCTCTATTTATTTAGAGATATAAAATAAGTACTGCTTTGGCTGCATCTCATAAATGTTATGTTGTCTAATTGTTGTCATTCTCTTTAATGAAATTATTTATTGTTTCTATGACTTGTTCTTTGACCCACTCATTCTTTAGGATTAGATTATTTAGTTTCCAATTAATTTTCAATTTATGTTTCCATGACCTTTTATTAAATGTTTTTATTATTGCATTGTGATCTGAAAAGGATGCATTTAATATTTCTGCTTTTCTGCCTTTGGTTGTAAGATTTTTATGCCCTAATACATGGTCAGTTTTAGGTGCCATGTTACTACTGAAAAAAAAAAGTATATTCCTTTCTATTCCCATTCAGTTTTCTCCAGAAGTCTATCATATCTAACTTTTCCAAAATTCTATTCATCTCATTGAGGTCTTTCTTGTTTATTTTTTGGTTAGATTTATCTAGTTATGAGAAGGGAATGTTGAGATCCCCCACTAGTATAGTTTTATTATCTGCTTCCTCCCGTTAACCCATTTAACTTTTCCTTTAAGAATTTAGATGCATATGTATTTAGTAGTATTTTTTTCTTTGACAGTATGAACTTGCTGTTAGCCATTTTTTCTGTTCTTTCCCATCCAAAGATTTCCTTGGCAGAGAAAACAGAAGCAAAATAGAAATAAAAAAGCTCTACCTTCTCTCTCTCATCAGTTATCCTTGAACTGTAATCCTGTCCCTTCTCTGATTCCCTTCTTATTCTGCAGTGTAGCTTTAAGAAACCCCTTTTTTGTTGTCCTTAGCCTTCCTTGCCCACCTCAGCCCCATTCTGCACCTTTACATTCCAGACAATATTTTTGCAACACTATATTAATCTTCTTTGGTCTGCTCTTCTGGCTTTTGTGTCTCTTAAAAATCAAGTTTGTTAGAGAGTTCTCTGTGCATTCATACCTGTCTCTTTAGAAAACTCCTCTTTTTCCTCTTCATTAAAACTTTCTCCTTGTTCTCCTAATTCTTGAGAGTTTCCCCTCTCTCTTGTGCTGGCTTTGCTGATGAAATCTTAGTTCCTGGGATCCTACCTTTGCTTTTCATGGACACTTTTGAATTCTGTTCTCCTTAAATCAATAAAATCAATCACTTAATAAACATTCATTAAGCACTTTCTATGTACTAGACATTGTGCTACACACTGGGAATACAGAAAGAGACAAAAACCAATCCCTGCGCTCAAGGAGTTTATAATCTAATGGTAACAAATCTAGAACCTATTTCAAATTCTGTTTGAATTCTCCTTTTCTATCATAAATTCTAAAATGGAGTGATCTCCTCCCCACCCCCCAACACACACATAAACAAATTCTTATCATTTTGACTCCAGGAACCATTATCTCTTATTGTCAAGGATTAGATCCAAAATATAATTTCTGTCTGTTTGATTCCTCTATTTTTGAAGTATGAAATTAGCATCAACAAGGTAAGGGAACAAGTATTTATTACATGCCTACTATGTGCCAAGCACTGTGATGAGAACTTTACAAATATCATTTCATTTGATCCTCACAACACTGGGAGGTAGGTGCTGTTATGATCTCCATCTTACAGTTGAGGAAACTGAGGCAGGCAGAGGTTAAGTGACTTGCCCAGAGTCACACAACTAGTTAGTGTCTGAGTCAGGATTTAAACTCTGGTCATCTTGACTTAAGGTATCCACTGGATAACCTAGATGCCTCGAGTCAAGATTTTATTAGTGCTTCCACTTGTGGGAGAGAGAGAGAGACAGACAGAGACAGGCAGAGACAGAGAGAGACAGAGAGAGAGAGAGAGAAAGCAAGTGCTAATTCTTTTCTTGGTAATTGAAGTCTTCGTGATTACCACTGTGCCAAGCTTATGTTCTCATATATTTCCTCTCTCTGTACATATAGCCTGTAGTATATCCTGTTGAGAACGTCTTCCTTTCTTCCCTCCACTGATGTTCACCCAAGTCCTGTTTGCCATGTTTCTTTCTCCCTTCTGATTCCTGTATTTCTTTCCATAAGTCTGTCTTCTTAATATGCCACGTCATCCCATTTCCCTTTCTCTGTAGCCTTTTTCTTTGGAATAAGGCATATCCCTCCAGAGAGTCAGCTTGGCGTAATGGATACAGAGGTGGCCTTGGAGCCAGGAAGACCCAGGTTCAAGTCTAACCTTTGACACATATAGATGGTGTGACCTTGGACAATGCACTTAACCTCTTAGTGCTCCAGACACCTCTCAGATTACAAGTTTCTGAGAAGGCTAACAGCTTGGATTGGTAGAAGGAGTTTTCTCACTTAGGAAGTCCCTCATACCAAATAAATCACACATCCAGTCCTTATCCATCCAGAGCCATCCGTCTCATACCACTGAGTCTTGTTGATATCCATGAAGTCATTTTGGTCTCCTAGAATCTCAAGTTCACCTTGCTTCAGATATGGCTTTTGACCAAGGCAGAAGACAATGGTGCAATCCCCTCTTCACTGCTATGGATAATCATTCTTTTCTCTGGGGATATTAATACTTGTCCTAACTCCTCCTGTGGTCTTTTGTAAGGAAAATGCTTTTGTAACTCTTCCAGTCCTTTAAAAATGGGAGCTGCCGCTACCATTAGTTCATTTATCCATTCCGCCATTTGGTTCTGTAAACAGTTATTAAATGCCTGTGATTTACAAGACACTGGGGATACAAGACCCAAAAAACAACAAACATTTATCAAGCGCCTACTCAGGGCAGAGCCCTGTGGGAGATCCAAGAATAAATAAGACACCCATCCCCCACCCCCACACAGTTCACTGCCTAGTGGGGGCGAGAGCACGGACCCAAATTACTAGCATGCTAAATGACAGGGGCATGGAGAAGCACCGGGGGAGCTCCAAGAAGGGGAAAGATGATTTCCGACTGTAAGAGAAGGAGGCTTCATTGACTGTCAATTAAGAGAAGTGGGACGAGTTACAAGGGAATAGTCTAATTAAGGTATGTGAATAAGAATCAGGATGGGAAGGAGTTGTTAAGAATTCTTTACTGAGATCATGGGGTCATAGATTTAGAATTAGGAGGCACCTCAGAGGCATTCCAAGCTGAGCCCTTTATTTTACAGATGAGGAAACTGAGACCCGGAGAAGTCATAAGATCAGAGATGTAAAGCTGGAAGGGACCTCAGAGAACATGTAATCCAACTCCTTTATTTTATGGATGAGGAAACTGTGGCCCAGAGAAGTCAGAAAGTCATAAAGAGGCAGAGCCAGGATATTCTTTTCCATTTCACCGCTCTGATTTTCACACCCTAGATGTTCCCATGGATGCATGATACCATCAGTGTGGGCACCCCTTCCACTGGTACTAATCTTTACCCTTCAGTGGCCTCACATTTGGGGTTATTACTCTTATTATATTATTATTCATTTCCTCACCTCCCAATAATCCTCCAGAGAGGATGACTCGATGCATAGGAGACATCTTTGGGTTATTTTGATATTGCCTGAATACCCATGGGCCATTAAAACTCCCCGTCTGTTATCCTTGGCCCTTGCCATATGGCTGACCCACATCCTTTTCTGATCCTATGTGCCCCTGGTACCAGTTCTACCACCCCTCATGTGCACATCGCTACTGTTGATAGACTTCGATCATTTCATGCCCACCTGGCTTCTGGGTTTGAATCTACAGGCCTGCCACACGCAACCTAGGAGAAGATGAGAAACTCATTTTCATTCTCTGCACCTCAGTTTTCTCATCTCTGAGACCTCTTCCAACTCTGTACCCATAATCTTAGGTCCTTAGGATATTTCCATTGCTTTGAATTGCCTACTGTTGTAATTCTGCAGAGACGGTGATGTACTGTGATTCATAGCCTTTGAGCATCACGGAGGGCTCTCAGTGGGGTTTTTATATTGAGGAGCTCTTGGGGAATCAGTGGAAATGTTATCTAGTTTCCCAGCCAGTCAGTGATATTTATTAAGCTCTCATTATGTGCCAGGCACTGTGCTAAGTTATGAGAATGTAAAGAAAGGCAGCAAACATATCCTGCCCTTTGTTCGGTTGTTTTCAGTTGTGTCTGACTCTCCATGACCTTATTTGGAGTTTTCTTAGCAGAGATACTGGGGTGGTTTGCCATTTCATTCTCTGGCTCATTTTACAGCTGGGAAAATTGAGACAAATGAGGTTAAGTGACTTGCCCAGGGTCATACAGCTGGTAAGTGTCTGAGGCCGGATTTGAACTTAAGAAGATAAGTCTTCCTGACTCCAGGCCCAGCACTGTATCCACTGCACCACCTAGCTGCCCAGTGTGTAAATAACTATGTACAAACAAAATAGAGACAAGATAAATTAATCAGTAAAGAGAAGGTAGCAGCGTTGAAAGGGATCAGAAAAGGCTTCTGGTAGAAGGTGGGGTTTTAGGTGGTACTTGAAGGAAGCCAGGGAAGCCAGAGGGCAGGATAAGGAGGAATATTCCAGGCATGGGGGACCTCCAGTGCACATACTTGGAGTAGGAGCAACAGGAGGTCATTGACACCAGACCCCAGAGTGCATGGGGGAGGGGTCTAAGGTCTAATGAGACTGGAAAAGTGGGAAGGGACAAGTTATGAAGGGCTTTGAGTGCCAGAGGATTTTATATTTTATCCTGGAGGTGATAGGGAGCCATTGAAGTTTACTGAGAGTCATAGGTGGCAAGGTCAGATGTGTATTTCAGGAAGATCACTTTGGCAGCTGAGTGAAGGATAGATTAGAGCAGAGAGAGAGCTGAGGCAGGGAGACCCACCAGCAGGATAGTGCAGTAGCCCAGGCCTGCGCCAGAATAGTGGGAATGTCACCATCACCTTCCTAGTTTGGGGACTACTGTTTAAGAGGAACTTTGGCAAGCTGGAGAATGACCAGAGGGTAACCAAGATGGTGAAGGGCCTCGAGTCCCAAATCACGTGACGATCTGTGGAAGGAAGTAGGGATGTTTAGCCTGGAGAAGGGGCAGGGGCATTGGGAGGCGGGGCATGACGGCTGTGTTCTAGTATTTGAAGGTCTGTCATGTGGAGGAAGAGTTGACTTGTTCCTTTGGTTGGAGAGTGGGTCAGCCTGTCTGTTACTGGATAAGGATTTCGTGTTTGGGGAGCCAGGCACTCAGTCAAGGTTCATAAATGGTCCCGAAGCCATGATTCTTTGCATCCTCTGCTCCACTCCACCCTTGACTCTGTAACTGTCTCCGAAGGAGTGAAAGGGACCGACACACGACAGAGGCCCTGTTTGTATTTTTCTTTGTTTTATGGGATTCCATGGCCAAAGATTGGTCTAATGGTCTATCTCCTGGGGATGGAAGTAGGCCACTACTTAGATAATTCGATCTTTAGACAACAGGCAGAGTTGGGGACCGGGTCTTACTAACTTTGTAGATCCTGCCAGACCTTACGGGTCACCTCTGTGCTATGAGAAACCGAAGGAGGCTTGCCATGAGGAGGAACGGAGTTCTGTGAAGGCAAAATTGTATCTAGGTATTCGTTTTCTTTCAAAGCTCATGTTAAAGCCATCTACTTTAAAATTAAAAGGTCACAGGGTATAGTGAGGTACTATAGCAGAGAAAGTGGAAAGAGTGCTGAATTTGAAGGCAGAGGACCTGGGTTCAAATCCTAGCTCTTCCATTTACTACCTGTGTGACTTGGGGTTAGTCACTTAACCTCTTGAGCCTCAGTTTCCTTATCTGTAAAATGAAGGAGGGGTAGACTTGAATGAACTTTAAGGCCCTTTCCAGCTCTAAATCTATGAACTAAGAATTAGCAAATCCAGTTTCTCTCCCTGCCTCTACCATTATATGGCTTTGGCCAAGTCACTTCCTTTTTCTGGGCCTCAGTTTCCTCATCTGTGAAAAAGGAGGACATTGTATTTGATGATTTCTGATGAGCTCTGAAAATTTGATTCTGAGAGATGCAGAAGTCATCTGAGATGGTCCTTATAGGTAGGATTTCAACAGATAGAGATGGGAGGAGAGGGCAGGAGAGCCTGGGGGAAGAAAGAATACCTTACAGGGTCTCCCAAATTTCTTCTTTTTCAGGTGTCGTAGACTTTGAGGAGTACAGCTCTATGGCCCTTCCGGAAGGCAAGTACGTGTGGGGGCCCCTGGAGGCCCTGCCTGGGCCCCCCACCCCCTATCCCCTCACCCCTGTCCTAGGGTCTGGTCAGACCCCAGAACCCCTGGAGTTGGACAGAGGAGGGGAAGGAGGAGGTGGCATGGCGGTATGGGCAGGGGTCCTTCCTTTCTCCTTGGCTATCCCCCACTGGCATCCAGATTCAGGGAGCTGCCAGATTCCATTGCCCCTTCCCTCGGGGCTCAATTCCCTTGTCCGTCCCCTCCTTCCCTCCTATTCCCCCCTCCCCAATACACAGGTGGGAGACGCCTCCGAGGCAGTGGTGGGAGCAGGCCCTTCAGAATCCCTGGGCTGAGCCGGAGAGAGCGTGAACACCGACCATCGTAAGATTTACCAAGCCCTGCAGAAAGCCTTGGCCTCACCCCGGGATGGGCACTGGGCCTTCTTCCCCTCTTCTGGGTGATCCTGACTTGGAGGGGGCTAAGGACAGTGGATGATGAGGGGCCCAGGGGTCAGGATTGGGAGAGTTGGGGTTCATGGTCCTAGGAGCGGGGAATAGAGGAGAAGGGAGTGGGTTGGGACTGAGATAGCCTTGGGATGGGGAGAGTTGGGTTGGGGTAGAGGATTAGGAGGTGAGAGACAAGGCCCTGAGAGAAGAAGGGAACTGGCCTTTCTTGGGAGTTGGGAGGGGGATGCTGAGCACAGAGGGGCTGAAGGTCTAAGGGAAGGGAGATGAGCAAGGATGGGGCTCAAGGGAGCTGGAGGGGAGCTGGCCTCTAATGGTTTGGGATCTTCTCCCTCCAGGGACTCCCCAGAGGCTGAATCAGTGGTGAGTAGGGGCCATGACAGTTCGGCTCCCCTCAGCAAGCCTGAGATCTGGCAGTCCTCCTACTGAATGGGGCCCCAGGCTGGGGACTGAGTGAGGCTGAAGGCAGAGTGACTCCCACCCTAGGCAGAGAGCACAGCGTGTCATAGCGTGAAGTAACTGATCTTAAAGACCCTTGTCTTTCTCAGGGAGTGGAGGAAGAGAGAAACTAGATCTGCTAATTCTTAGTTCATAGATTTAGAGCTGGAAGGGTGCAGGTAACTGAGACCCAGAGAGGGGAAGGGACTTCCCCAAAATCACACAGTGGGTCAGTGCCCAAGCCTCAAACCAGTCCGTGGCAGTCGGTCAGCAAGCATTTATTTATTAAGCTCTGAGTCAGGCACTGTGCCAAGAGCTCGGGATAGAAAGAAAGGCAAACAGGCAAACAAAGTCCAGCCCTGCTCTCAAGAAGCACACATTCTAATGTGAAAGAAATCATGTAGATGTCTAGGGACATGCAGGATTCATTCTGTGGAGTGTAAGAAGGTGCTGTGAAGATCAAGGCATTCGCAGCTGCTGTGGTGCCCAAAGGGCCTCTGGCAGAAGGTGGGATTTGAGCTGGGTCTTGAAGGAAGCAGGGGAGCCAGGGAGCGGAGGTGAGGAGGCAGGGCCTCCCAGGTATGGGGCACAGCCAGTGCAAACACATAGGTGGGAGATGGGGCGGGATTGAGGAGAGAGCTCGGTGTGGAGGGGGGAAGGGAGAGCCTGAGCTCTTCCAGGAGGGTTGGTGGCTCAGTCTGAGGGGGCATGGGTTGGGGAGGGCTACCCCCTTCCCAGTGCCACTGAAATGCCTGTTCCCCTAGACCTGCCCTGTAGTGGATGAGGAAGGCTTCACTGTCCGGCCAGACGTCAATCAGAACAATATCCTTCCACCCCTAATCCGGGGAAGTGGGGCCTGGGGAGCAGGCAGGGCCAAGTCGAGACTGGCTGCCCCCCCTCACCTTCCCAGCCAACCCAGCGCTCTCGGCCTTGGGCATCGCCAAGCTCGGAATTCAGGCCTGGAAAGTGGTGAGTGGTCACCACCTTGTGGTCAGCATGGGGAATGGCAGTCAGGGCGCTGGCCGGTGCTGGACCCCAAGGAGAGGATGACATAACAGTAATAACGAATAATAATAGGGTTGGGCTTTGATTTAACTGACCTAAAGAATTCCCAGGTAAGCTGCTACTGATCAACTTGGAGTTTATTCTAGAGTTGGCTTTGAAAGAAAGCAGGAGTGATGATAATCATAATAACAGCAGTAATAAGCGGTGTGGCATAGTGGGTGTAGAATCAGGGAGACCTGAGTTCGAGTTCTGTTTCTGACACTTACTTGCTATATGATCCTGGGCAAGTCAGTTCATTTCTTGGGTCTTTAAGTAAGTGTCAGGGACCAACCTGAATTGGTGGAGGGAGGGACCCTCTGTCAGTGCGATCACAGGTGCAGTCCCTATTCCTTATAATATTTAATGATGACGATGACATGAGGCCTACCTGCGGGGAGGCCCGGGGGCGAGAAAAAAACATGGGGCTTCCTAGAGGAAGCCTGTGGTGTGCAGGAAAAGACACATTCCTAAGGGAACCCCTGTTCCAGGGCTGGGGAACCTGCGGCCTGGAGGCCACATGTGGCCTTCTAGGTCCTTGAGTACGGCCTTTTGACTGAGTCCAAGTTTGACAGAACAAATCCTTTTCTTAAGGGGATTTGTTCTGGGAAAATTTGGATTCAGGCAAAGGGCCACACTTGAGGACCGAGAGGGCCGCAAGTTCCCCATCCCTGTGCTTGGTCCCTGGAAGGAAAGAAACAAGTATTCATTACATTCCTACCATGTGCCAAGAACTGTGCTTAGTACTTTACAAAAATTATCTCATTTGATGGTCCCAACAGCCCTGGAAGGTGGGTGCTATCATTTTCCCCATTTTTTTGGTGAGGAAATTGAAGCAGACAGAAGCGAAGTGACTTGCCCAAGGTCACACAGCTAGTAAGTTTCTGGAGCCATATTTGAACTCGAGTCTTCTCGACTCTATCCGTGACACTGCCCAGCCGTTCTTTGGGGCCTTTGATATCAGGAGTCCCTCAGAAACATACTTGGTATCATAGATTTGGAGCAAGCAGGGACCTTAAAGGTCATTGGTCCAAATCCCTCATTTTACAGATGAGGAAACTGAGGCCCGAGTGTCAAGATTAGAACCCAGTCCTCTGATTCCCTTTCCACGGTCCACTGCCAAATAGGAATTATCACTCGGCCTTCTGCGGGATTAGAGGCTCTGTCCACTCATGGTTTGGGCATGACGGGGAGATACCTGTAGCAGAGGCAGGATAGGGGAAGGAGGGGGTGTCACAATCTTTTACTTGCCTCCTTGACCCCCTGAGCACCAGAGCGGGAGAACCCACGCTTCTCATCTAGTGACTCTGACTATGACGATGATGAGGAACCCCGGAAGTTCTTTGTACAAATCAAACCGGCCCCACCGCCCAACCAGTCCCGGGACCCCGAGGCTGCCGCAGCCCAGCTCAAAGCTACGGCGGGCAGCCTGATCCTGCCACCAGGCCCTGGGGTAAGGAGCTGGGCAGTGGGAGGTCAGAGGCCATGGTTGTTGTGGCCCAAGGAGAGCAGAGACCCCAGTGGGGCAGATGGGTGGGTATCTGTTGGGGGGACCCCCTGACACCCCTGTTCTGTTCACAGGGCACCATGAAACGCCATGCCTCCCGTAAGTGCCACCTCATGTCACTGCCAGACGGGGGGCGGCGGGAGCAGCTGGGCTCAGACTAGGTCCTGGCCCCAGCCTCCCTCTGTAGCCCCTAGCTTCTTCCAGGGCCTCCCAGCACTCTGGGTCCTTGCCCTGGGGACTCCATAGGATTGAGTAACTGGACTGAGTGGGAAGGAGGGCCTCTGGGGACTCCCAGGGGGTGGACCCTGTGGGTAATGGGTGGGGGAGCGTGGCAAGCTTAAACTGAGATGTGGGGTCTCTTACAGGGGAGATATCAGGGAAACCACTGAGGCCTCACTCGGCCTCCAGAGCCATCCGGTGTGTATGCGTGCAGGGGAGGGGAGGGGGTGCAACCAGTCAGGACCCCTGCCCTGTGCTCCAGTATCTTCTCCCCTCGCCCCGTATGGTGCCCTTTCCCCCTGTGTTTAATCCCTTTCCACCCCACCCTTTGGAGCTGGGGATCTAGCTGCAAATGCCACTCCCCCATCTCCAGATGTGCAGAAAAGCCCCAATCAGACGTGCAGCTGTCCAAGGCCCTCTTTGGCCCTCCCCTGGAGTCAGCCTTGGAGCCAGAAGACTTTCCAGGTGATGGTGGGGGGAAGGCCACTTAGAGGAGGCCAGGCTGTGGACCTGGGCTCCCCACCTCTCTGATCCCCTTCTCTTCCTCTCCCCCTCCCTTTCTCCAGGCTCTGGCAGCTACGGCCTTACCTCTAGCCCCTCTCCCTTCTCCTCCTCATCTCCAGAGAATGTGGAGGACTCAGGTCTGGACTCCCCATCGCACCCAGCCCCTGGCCCCTCTCCAGACTCCTGGGTTCCCCGACCGGCCACCCCCCAGAGTCCCCCTGGGGCCAGGAGGCCTAGCTCCCCACCAGCCCGGCCTCACACCTGCCCTGCCTGGACTGCACCAGGGGGGCCTCCAGGGTCCGACGCCAACCCTGACCCCTGGGCAAGTGATGGTGAGTCTGAGCTCCCTCATCTGTCCTTCGCCTATTCCCAGGATTTCCAGTTCTCCCAGGTTCAGAGGATCTTAGAATCCCAGAGATGGGAGGGCCCCCAGGAAGTCCTGATGGGTCTAGACCCACCTCCTACTCTCTTCAGTCTTCCCAGGAGGTCTTGCCTCTGCTCAGATGCTCCAGTGATAGAGTTTCTGAAGACAAATCTGCCTTCCTCTCGCTAGCGCCCACTGCCAGGGAAACTGAGACTTCTCCCTTCCCTTTTCTTTCCAAGCTTCCTAGGGGCATGGGGGTGGGATGGATGTGGAAGGGAGCCAGTGGGATGTAGTGGAAAGGATCCTAGCCTGGGACACTAGAGAACAAGGCTCTGTCCTCGCTTGGCTGGTGACTCTTGGTATACAACCTAGGGCATGTCCCTTCCCAACTCTGAGCCTCAGTTTCCTGATCTGGAAAATTGAAAGCATAATCTTTATACTCCCTGCAGGGAACTATTGTGAGGAAAACACTTTGTAAACTTTGAAGTGTTATTAGAAATTCTAATCACTGTTAACTTGTGTCTTATGGATACTGTGCGCAGATAGACCTGAGTTTAAATCCTGCCCCAAATATTCCAGGTTGTGTGACCCTGGGCAAGTCACTCAACCCCGGTCAACTCTGTTTTCCTCATGAGGATGTCAGTAGCACCTACCCTGCAGGGTTGTTGAAAGCATCAAATAATGATATTTTTCATCAAATCATATCATCAAATAATGATATACATGTATACATACATGTATACACACGTATGTATGTATATGCATATATAGTGCGTTCTTACCAATCTCTCATCGCATGATGCCCAGACCTGGTGCCCACTCTGCCGGATGCAGGGTCCCGGGAGGGGCAGGCAGTGCTACCCAGAAGAGGCCATACCAGGAAGACACCTGGTACTCTTACCCGCAGCAATGGAGACTTGGTAAGGGTGGCACGGTCCCCTGGGAGGCTAGGGCTGGCTGGCTGCTTATAGGTCTGGGCAGTGCCAAGTGCACAGGAAGTGGGGACCCTGGGTGGCTAGAATCAGGGGGACAGCATAAGGGGAGGTGGGCACTGCCCACAAGGTGCTCTTACCTCTGCCCGCATAGCCTGGGGTGGGGAGTCGGGAGTGCTGGGTTCACACCCCAGCTCCCTCACCTCTGGGCCTCTGTTTTCCTAATCAAGATCTCCACTTAACTTTCCAAATAACTTTCCAGTCTCGGTCCTTGAGCCCTTCCCCACTGAGCTCCTCCATCCCTAGCAGCCTCCCGGAGAGGAGCAGCGGCTTTTCCCAGTCAGGCCTCGGTATGTCTTGGGGTCCCTGTAGGATGGATGGGGTGGGGGGAGGGGAGGGTCTGAGCGGAGGTGTGTACATCACACAAAGGAGAGGGCTCTGGGCTGGGAAACAGGAGACACTGTGACAGTGGCCTTCAGGTCCTGAGATAGAGCACACAGATTAAATTGTAACCTCCTTGAGGACAGGGCTTGCCTTTGTATTCCCACACTGGTTACATTTAAAATCAGATGACAAGGGTTCAGATCCCTAGCTCTGCCTCCTTAGCTGTGTGTGTTTGGGCAATTAACCTCTCCAGGACTTAATTTTCTCCTCTGGTAAGTAATGGGATGAGGAGATCTCTGGGAGGCCTGCCAGCTCTAAATCCTATGATCCTCTAAGCACCTAAAAGGCCTTCAAATGGAAAAGGGATTAGCCTCCTTTGTTGTGGCTCCTGAGGGCAGAACTAGAGAGGTGGATGGAAGAGGCCCAGAGGAGGCAGATTTTGGCTCCAAGTCAGGAAAAACTTGGGATGAAAACTGTTCAAAGTGAAAGCTGTTCAAAAGTAGAATGGGTTACCTTAAGTGGGTAGTGAGCTCCCCATCACTGGAGGACTCTAAGGAGAGCCTGGACCACCTGTTGCTAAGGGCACTCCTGTCTGCAGTCCCTGCCTTCTAACTAGGACAAATTCTGAATCCCAGCTTTGCCCCAGACTTGCCTTTCGTGAGTTTTTCCCCTCTCTGGGCCTCAGTTTCCCCATCTGTAAAATGAGGCTGGATTTGATTATCCCTAAAGATTCTCCCAGCTCTGTTATTTTATCCTCTGGTACAACTCTTTGAGGGGCAGGGATGGCCCCTGGGGCTGAAAACTGATCCTGTCTTGTTTTTTATCCCCCCTGCAGGGATCTCCAGGGGCCCGAGCCCCGTGGTGCTAGGCTCCCAGGATGCCCTACCTGTAGCCACAGCCTTCACAGAGTATATCCATGCCTATTTCCGGGGCCAGGATGCCCCCAGGTAGGCCACAAACTGGAGTAGATGGGGTTGCAGGGAAAAGAGGGGGGTCAAGTCTGACCAACATTCCATCACTCATTCTACTTACCCCTCAGGTCACGGTAGTCCTTCTCCTTAAAAACTCCCCCAGGCCACTGGATGGTCACATGGACAGAGGCCAGGGCTTGAGATTAGGGATAGAACCAGAATGAGGTCCCCTGACTAACTCAGTGTACCACCTTGGGTGAGGCTCTTCACCTATCCCAGCCCGTTTCCCTCTTTGTAACATAGGGTTATAGTCCTCACTGCTGGCCTCCTGGGCTTCCTCCCCTCACAGTTCTGAGGCTCAAGTGAGATCATAGATGGGAAAGTGCATTGTAGACAGTAGAGTGATATCAAATGCTGTGGTGGGCCCAGGATAGCTAAGAGAGCTAGCGTGACAAAGTGGGTGGAAAGGGGAAGGCCTGATTTCACATTTGGCCTCGAGGACGTGTTTTGGGGTGACCACACCTCTCACTGACCCTGGCAAATATCTGAGGATAGAAACGCCAGATAAGGCATGGATCTGTGTCTGGGGAAGAGGGTTCTATCACACGGTGATAAAATCACAGGTCTTAGCATAAGAAAGTTATATAAAATATATAATAATATCTCAAACATATACTGTATATTGGTATATAGTAAATAAGAAATAGGATAATAAAATATGTAAAATACAATAATGATGATAATAATAATAACCTTGTATTCCTTTTAAAGTGTACAAAGTGTTCTGTATATTATCTCATTTGGTCTTCACAACAACCCTATTTTATAAACGGGGAAATGAGGCTAAGAGAGGCTGTTCCCAGGGTCACAAAGCTAGTGAGTGTTTGAGGCAGCATTTGAACTCAGGTCTTCCCGACTCCAAGTCTGGCATTCCATCCGTTGCACCAGAGCTACTCTCAGGAAAGCTCTTTTCTTTGACGTGAGGCTCAGCAAGGGGCGGGGATGTGGGAAGGGCCCAGGTGCCCCCTCTGAACTCTGCGCCCCACAGCTGCATGGTGAAGGTGACTGGTGAGCTGACCATGTCATTCCCTGCGGGGATTGTGAGGGTGTTCAGTGGGACGATGCCCCTGCCCGTGCTCAGCTTCCGTCTGGTCCGAACAGCCGTCATCGAACACTTCCAGCCCAATGCTGACCTGCTGTTCAGGTTCGGAGGAGGCTGGGACGACCGGTCCAGTCAGAATGCCGGGGGTACCCTGGGTGCGTGGGCGGGGTCCAGTTGGCTCATGAGATACAGGCTGGATGACCAGAGCTGGGAGGATCCTGGGAGGTGAGGGAGGGGAAGGAAGGGGCGGGGGAGAGAAGAGCCAGGCTTTGACCTTGAGCTTCAGGGTAGCTGTGGGGAAGCAGGGCCAACTAGCCCCAACCCTGCTCCATAGTGACCCTTCCCAAAGTGATCCAGCCACCAAGGACTTTTGGCTGAATATGTCTGCTCTGACGGGGCATCTACAGCGCCAGGCGGAACAGAGCCCAGCAGCCTCATACTACAACGTGGTGCTGCTTAGGTACAAGGTGAGGCCTGAAAGGGCATACAGGAGGAGGGAGGGCCAGGGAGTACACCAAGGGGGATCTCAGCCGTAATCAGAAGAGGCAAGAGAGAGAAAGTTCTCAGGAGGGTGGTCTCAGAAGGCCTGGACCCGAGGATGGAAGTGAGGATGGAGGCTCTAAGTAGATACCCAGGGAGATGGCATGGTGGCTGTCCATGGACACCCAAGGGGACCGGATTGGTAGCCTTCATTGCTCACATATAAAGCCGGTGTTGATCAGGTTTAGAACTGAAGGGGCCTTCATGGATAGGAGGCTCTCAGCCAACACACAGGAACAAATGGTGGGGGGAAGGGAGGGGCTCAGAAGATCAAACCAGTTACTCCTCTAGCCTAAGCTGCTGGCCTCTTCCCTGCCCAGTTCTCCAGGCCTGGGGCTCAGTCGGCTCCTCTGCAGCTTGGTGCCCGCTGGCAGTGTGGCCGTGCCCTGACCCAGGTCTCAGTGGAGTATAGCTACTGCCCAAGCGCCATGGCCCTGCCCACCCCGCTCAGCAACGTCCAGATCCTGCTGCCTGTTGAGGAGCCGGTCACCAATGTCCGTCTGCAGCCTGCTGCCAGCTGGTGAGCCCCTCCCTGAGTTCCCTAGCTTTTCCATTGAGGTAGTAAGTACAGGCCGCCTTATTACATCCTTGGGACCCTGGGGCCATCAATCCACAAGCCTATTTAGAGTACCTGCAGTGTCCCTGGCACTGTGCCAGGTGCTAGCGAGGCAATCCTGGCCCTTGAGGAGCTTACATGCTATCCAGGGAAGCCACACATACACATGTGAGTGGATACACAATCTGCCATGTATTAGATATATTCAAAACAAATATGAGGTAATTGAGGGTGGAAGTTAGCAGCTGGGGAGACCAGGAAAGACCTCAATAGGGGGCATATAAGTTTTGAGGGAAACTAGAGAATCCCTGTTCCAGAACTGGGACCCGAGAAGGGCCTGTTGAAGGAATAGATGAATGAATGAATGAATGAATGTTGTTTTGTTGATGAATCACATCTGATTCTTTGTGATCCTAGTTGGGGCTTTCTGGGCAAAGATACTGGAGTGGTTTGCTATTTCCTTCTCCAGCTCATTTCACAGATGAGGAAACTGAGGCAAACAGGGTGAAATGACTGGCCCAGGGTTACACAGCTAGTAAGTGTCTGAAACTGGATTTGTACTCAGGTCCTCCTGACTCCAGGCGCAGCATTCTATCCACTGGGCCACTTAGCTGCCCGAATGTTTGAATACAAAAGCATTTATTAAGCATTTACTATGTGCTAGGTTCTGGGGACAGAAATGTAAGTAAGCAAGACAGATCCTTTCCTCAAGCAGCTTATACTCTAATAAAGGAGGACACCCCCCCATAAGGAGAGCTGAGATGAGGGTAGGGGTGGAGATGGTGAGCATGGATTGTTTGGAAATGGCTGGAAAGAATTCGGAAGCTTGCAAGACGAGGCCCAAGCCCCGTCGGGGTCTAGGGATGCAGGGCCAATCTGGGTTCTGGTAGGAATGGGATGAGGAAGGGGCCAGGTCCAGGCGAGGAGGCTCAGGTGAGGTCTTTACCCTTTTCTACCCATAGGAACCTGGAGGAGAAGAGGCTCTTGTGGAGACTTCCAGATGTGTCAGAGGAAGGGGGTGAGCCTGTAGCCTTGGAGGGGGGCAGGAAGGATAAGCTTCCTCCAAGCTTCCTGGGCGTCTTCTGTCCCCCAGTCCTAAATCCTCCCCTACAGAACCTTCAAACATAAATCTCAGAGCTGGGAGGGCCCTTGCAACTCAGAATGCCAGAGCTGGGAGGGCCCTTAGAACCCAGAATGCCAGAGCTGGGAGGGCCCTTAGAACCCAGAA
>NW_020949696.1:556844-558572 GCF_900497805.2 Vombatus ursinus
CTTAGAACCCAGAATGCCAGAGCTGGGAGGGCCCTTAGAACCCAGAACACATTTATTAAATGCATACTGTCTTCAAGGCACTGGGCTAAGTACTCTTAGATATAAGGATGAAAGAAGGGCTCAGCACCTGCCCCCAAGGAATAGAATGTGAGCTTTGGTTAACTTGTCCATAAATAATTAGAACACAATCAACAAGCATTGGCTAAACACCTACTGTGTGCCAGATACTCTGCCAAGTGCTTGGGAACCACACTGTTCTGCCCTCAAAAAGCTCGCATTCTAGTGGGGAGACATGTAAGTAAGTAGCTACATATAAGGTACATGCAGAGTGGACAGTGATTCCAATATGGCAGAGATCTAGACACAGCGAGTATAGAGAATCCCTCCTCATTTTGTCCCATAACACATGGCAGATCATTGGCTGCGCTCCATCGGCCAGCCGCCTCCACTCTGGGACGTTAGGGTGACGGGAGTGAGGAGATGGGGAGTCAGCCGTATGTCTGTGGCTGATGAGGAGACTGGGGGGATTCCTGGGGTTAGGCTAGACCAGCATCTAGTACCTTTGCCCCCTCCAGGCCAAGGCCATCTCTCTGCCAGCTGGGAACCTCTGTCAGGGCCCAGCATGCCTGGCCCGGTGGCCGCCCACTTCACCAGTGAGGGCAGCACCCTGTCTGGGGTGGATGTTGAACTTGTGGGCAGTGGGTATCGCATGTCTCTGGTGAAGAGGAGGTTTGCCACAGGTACTCGAGCTGGGAGGGGGCCTTTCTCCCCCTTCCCCGGGGCTTCCTTCACCATCAAAGCACCTGTCTGGCCCTAGCCCCTGGGGTCCCCAAGAAAGGGTCTGAAATGCTGCTACCCGGAGGGTTTGGGAGTGGGGTGGGGAATAGAGTCAAGCCTGGGACTGGGGGAGAGATGGGGGTGGGGGAACCTCAGGGCTCAGGGATACAGGAGGGCCTCAGAGACTGCCAGGGGATTGGAATGGGGAAGGGAGGAGCCAGAAATCCACCAAGAACACAGAATCAGGAAAAGAAACCCAAGCCATCTCCCTTCTTGCTCCCCAGGGACCTATCTAGCTGGCTGCTGAGCCGGTCCTGCTAGGCTGTGCTGCGCCCTCTCTGGGCTTGGATTTGCACTTTGGCTCCATGGTGGGGCCTGCACCTCCTCCCTCCCACCCCACACCCCCAGCTTTGGACCAGGTTCATTTTAAACAGACACTGAGTGGCCCCAGCCCTCTGTGGAGGGGTGGGGGGTGCGGCGTGAACTGAGAGGGTTGGGAATTGGAGAGTAGGGGTCCAAAGTTCCCCATCCTGGGCTGAGCCTCACAGGTATCCTTCCCCTGGGCTTCCCCTTTTTCCTTCCACACTCCTCCTCAGCCCAAGGTCAGCCCAGCCCCTGGGGTTTTATGTCATTTGAATAAACACTCTATTTTCTAATAAAACTATTCTGGCTCTGGGCCTCTTCTTACTTGGGGAAAGGGAAGCCAGATAAGAGGAAGGGGAATCAGCTTGGCTACTCTGTGAGTCTTTCAGTGTGGAGCTCAGTGCAAGCTCCACATTGGAGGGGATTTAGCAAGGAAAAGCTCACAAGACCAACAAACAGCGGTGTTAGAATCCAGAATGTCAGAGCTGGGAGAGCCCTTAGAACACGGAATGTTAAAGCTGGGAGGGCCCTTACAACATAAGATGTCAGGACTGAGAGGGCTCTTAGAACAGAGAATGTCAGAGCTGG
>NW_020949696.1:558582-576577 GCF_900497805.2 Vombatus ursinus
GATGTCAGGACTGAGAGGGCTCTTAGAACAGAGAATGTCAGAGCTGGGAGGGCCCTTAGAACAGGGAATGTCAGAGCTGGGAGAGGCCTTAAAATGCAGAACATGAAAATGTCAAGGCTGGCCAGAGGCTCATGGTAGCTGCCAACCTTTATATGGTGCTTTAACGTTTGCTTGGTTTCCCACACAGATCATCTCCTGTCAGATTCCCATATACCTTGCCAGGGAGGTACAGTTATCTCATTTTGCAGAAGAGAAGGCTGATGGTCACTTACTTACTTTGCCAGTGGGTGGCAGAGATGAGCTTCTCTCCTGCTCAAACATTTGTGTCCCCAAGTCTAGGCCTATCTCCATGCTGTCTCTCAGAACTCCCTTCCAAGTCTAAGTGTATGATGCTATGACACAGAAAGCATGAATTGGAGTTTAGAAGATAGGTGGCGTGTCCTTGGGCACAGGCCTGAGGTTCTGTCCTTTGGGTCCCCTGCTCTTCTGGCTCCCATAGTAGGGCCCTTTCCCCTAATTCCCTTTTGTTTTTTTCTGTTTGTTTGTTTTTGTTTTGTTTTGTTTTTACATTATCTTTGGTGTGTATAAAAATCATGACTTTTCCTGAGTTCCTGGTCCTACCCTAACCTTACAAGGGTTATTCTTGGAAATGTAGCCTCTGTTCGTTGTGTCTGGCCAACTTAAAGCTCCTATCTCTCTCTCCTCAGATATTGGCCAGTCTTGTCTGGCCTCCCTTCCAGGGCTCCACTAAGTGTCCAAAAGCCCTAGGACTGCCCCTGTAGAGGGAAAGATGGATCTGGCATAGAGGACGGAGGAGGGTAGAGGCATGCTAGGCTCTATTGGACTCCAGTCTAAAATGTACACTGTGGATAAGAGCAGGCCCTTCAGTAGCGAAGATTAATTGAGGAAGGCAAGCCTACTTACCTGATCTCACCGATACAGGAAGAGGCTGGCTATGAATGGTGTCATTGATTCCAAACGGCAGACTGCTTCGCCACAAAGGTTCCTGTCAATGGACACCAGGAAGGATGGGGACATCAAGTCAGAGCTGGGACAGCCAGCCTCTTTACTCTAGTTTCTAATTTACGCCATGCTATCTTTGAACATAATCAATTATATTAAAGTTAAATATGTCTATATTTGCAAGGTATACATAGCGTTCTAGAGCATGGGATGTTTTGTATACATATTTCAAAACATATTTGCACACCATAATGGTGAGCAACAGAAGTCATTTATAGGAAGTGCAAGGTAAGATAATGTTTATTTATGAGGTGGTATCCCTTGTCTTCACTTTTGGGGGTGGGGGGGGTCTGCTCATACTTGGACATGTCCTCACCCATCTACAGAGTCATTTAACCAATCTTTTCCTGTTCCTGGGTGCTGTGTCTGATCCTGGACTCAAGTTACACTTTCGTGATTCTTGGGCACCTGCATTGCTTCCCAGGATGTCCTTGGTTGGGCATCCTTGATCTGGGGGTGCTCAGTGATGAGGTCTAGAGGTTTAGGGGTGCTGGGACCCCCGAGATCACGACGCGGGCCCTGCCTGAATGAATTCAACCCAAATCTTCTTTCAGCCAGAGGAAAGGTTTATTAGAGATAAATCATATAGACAAGACTCCTAAGGAATCTGAACATTGGTAACGCCAGTAGGGAAGAGCAGGCATGAGAAAGTCTCAGTCTTTTGGTTAAGAGAGAGTCTCAGCATTTAAATGGGGGCCAGGGTGGATCTTATATACACTAAAGTAACTTTGGGTGACCAGGGAAGGGGCTAGGAAAAGGGTCCAGGTGAGAATTCTGATCGATAGGAAGGTCTAAGATTGAATAGACAATGGGAATAGATAGGAACTGGAAGGAAGAAGTTTGAAAAGCATCTGAATAAGATTAAAAGGTGGGGCTCGGGCTTTCAAAGGGAGATAAGGGGAGTCGATAAGGAACCGTTTGAGACCAGAGTAAAAAAAGTTTAAGGGTTTTCTGGGGCCCTGAGACAAATGGGAGCCAAATTCTTTTGGGCAAAAGGGGCAAAGGTCTTGGCTTCTGAAATTGAGTAATGGGCCCCATCACTCAGGACCCACAGAAAGATGTGAGAAGGTCTGTGAACCTGGATAGGAAAAAAACCAAAAACAAAAACTAAGCTTTATTTTTTAGGTAAGGCAGTCGGGGTTAAATGACTTGCCCAGGGTCAAGTGTCTGAGGCTGGATTTGAATTTAGGTCCTCCTGCCTCCAAAGCCAGAGCTCTATCCACTGCGTCACCTAGCTGCCCCTTACAGCTTTATTTTCACTGACCTCTGACTGAAGCTGAGCACGTCCTTCAATTATTTAAGAGGCATGTAGGCTTCACCAGACGGCCAGAAGGGTCCAAGGTACAAAAAACAGTTAAGACTAGTGGGACGTTTGGGGACAGAGAACCGGGCTGGGAGGTAGGAGCCTCGTCTAGGCTTTGTTGCTGATTGATTTCATGTGGTCATTCCTTTCCCTCTGTAAGGTCCCGTTTCTTGATTTTCGTTTTTCTAGCAGGGAGGAATACCTTCTTCCGAGCTTCCTTCCCACAGCAGTTACAGGAATCTGGGAGAGGATGATTATGAAGTTTTGGTAAAAGTCTCTAGAGGTGAAGGGGAAAAGTCGCCTTGAGGTGTTAATTGTCTTTTAGAGCAAAGACCAATCTGCATCTCAAAGCGAAGGGGCCTCTTTCCTTTTTTCCCTCACAAAGCTAGGAGAGGCCCCAAGTGTTGGAGGAGGGGTAATATTAGGAGGATTACTGAGAGGGAGGAAGTAGACGCCTACCAGGCATAGCTGCCAGTTAGGAAGGGACCTTAGAGCATAGAATGTCAGATCTGGGAGAGATGTTGTTTTATTTTTGTTTGCCCTCCCTTCTCGAAGAGGACCGTGACATCAGGGATGCCATGCCATGCAAGTGAATTGGATTACAGTGAGAGAGGGCTGTCTGTGCAAAGTGATCAGCCTCACTTTCTCCTCCGGAGCCATCTGGGTTCAGTGGTAAGATATAAATCAGGATGACTGGAAATGGCCCAGGGTGCAGTGGGAGACCTTGGCCTTTTTAAGCTGAGGTCTTTCCCAGGTCTCAGTTTGACTGAGGCAACACCCATTCAGTGACTGAGGCTAGGTAGACACTTACTATCTATGGGAGAGATATTAGAAATATAGAATGTCAGAGCCAGGAGGGCCCCTAGAATACAGAATGTTAGAGCTAGGAGGGATCTCAGAACGAGGAATATCAAAATGGGGGATGGAGATGGGAAACTGCAGAGACCATTTAGTCCAAAGCCTCCATTTGACAGATGGGGAACTGAGGCTCAGAGAGAGGCAGCAACTTGCTGAAGAAAAGTCTGTGATATAGCAGGGACTAGAACCTAAATCTTCTGCCTCCTAGCCCAGGGCTCTTTGCAACTGGAACACTGGGAAATGAGGGAAGAAACTTTGAGTTGTAAAGACAAAGAGAGATGGGGGAAGAGGAACTACCTGGACCTCAGCATCACCTTAACCAAGGAAACCTGGGCTTGGCTGGGGGGAGGAGCCTGCGCTGGGCAGGAGAGAAGAAAGGAGGTGGCCAAATACTGGGTCAGGTGAAACCTAGCTACCTCAGCCTAGAGAGAAACACTGTGCCTGGTCGGACCTGTGGCTGGAAGGTTGGAGTCAATTTCCAGGGAAAGAGCTGCCTGCTTCAGGGGCAGAGTTGGCCAGTGGTGAGTGCTTTGAAGAGGGGGCTTGAGATCATCTAACCCCCTTATAAGGGTAGGGGGCTCACCAGGGACAGTGAGGGAGGGGGGGCGCTGATTTTCTAGACTTCCAAGGGAGGAGGAGAATGTTGGGGAGAAGCTCTAGCCTTCCTGCCCACCCCACTCCTTCCCCATCTCCTTTGGAGTCCTAGGAGGTGCTGAATGTGGCTTGCGTGACAAAGAAGCTGCTCTCTGGTAATGTGAGCTCTCTGTGCTAACCAGAGTTTTCCCCTGATTCTTGGGGCAGGGACCAGAAGGGCCAGTCCCAGATTCTGGGCTTGTCACCTGTTTCAAATTCTCTAAAAGAAACTTCCTCCTCTCTCCTTTCTTTATATTGAAGGTGGGAAACAGAGTATTAGGAATCAAGAATCTGGGAGAACTAAGAGCTGAGACAGTCCCAGGACTTCACTCATTACATCTCTGCCTAGGAACCCTGAACCCCATCACTCCTCATCCAGGAGGGGGCCCGGATCTGAGAGCCTGGGACTGGGATAAAACTGAGCATCCAGTTTTGGTTCAAAATACTCACCTGAGAGTGCCAAGAACTTTCTCTTAAAGTACACAAACTTCAGCTCAGTCTCCCCCACCCCCCAAACACTTCAATATTGCATCCCTTCTTCATCCCACAGCCAGCTATGAAGGACATAGAAGGTGTGAGTAGAGCAGAATGTCAGAGTGAGGAGGGCTCTGGAAACAAGAGACCACTGAGAATGGGAAGGAATCTGAGGATATTGGGATTGTTGATTAACATGAGCCCCATAAGCATTCATTGTGTGTGTAGCAAGAACCATGTAGGCATTGGGAACACCACAATGAAACAATCCCCTCTCAGGAGGATGCCCTCCTCACTTCTGCCTCTGAATGTGGCTTCTTTTCAAGGCTCAGCTCAGATCCCACCTTCTGCAAGAGGAGGCCTTTCCTTTTTTCCCCAGGTGCCAGAGCCTGAAATTACTTCCCATTTAGAATGTATAGACTTGTTTGTATTTTGTTTCCCCCAATAGAATGTAATCTCTTTTTCATAGCCAGGACTCCCTAGCTCCAGCACATTGTAGGCTCTTTCCCATACACACCCCCCACTTAATAGTATTTTATTTTTTCCAATTACATGTAAAGATAGTTTTCAACATTCACTTTTATAAGATTTTGAGTTCCAAATTTCCCCCTCTCCCTCCCCAAGATGGCAAGCAATCTGATATAGGTTATACATGTATAATCATATTAAACATATTTTCACATTAGTCATGTTGTGAAAGAAGAATCAGAACAAAAAGGAAAAACCACGAGAAAGGGGGAAAAAAGTGAAAATAGTATGCTTCGATCTGCATTCAGACTCTGTAGTTCTTTCTCTGGATGTGGATTTTCCATCATGAGTCTTTTGGAATTGTCTTAGATTCTTGCATTGCTGAAAAGAGTTAAGTCTATCAAAGTTAGTCATTGTACAACGTGGCTGTTATTGTGTACAACATTCTCTTGGTTCTGCTCACTTCACTCAGCATTAGTCCATACAAGTCTTTCCAAGATTTGCTGAAGTCTGCCTGCTTATCATTTCTTAGACCACAATAGTATTCCATTACATTCATATACCACAACTTGTTCAGACATTCCCCAATTGATGGGCATCCCACATTGTAGGCTCTTAATACATGTTGGTTGACTGACTTGGGAGATATTATAAGGATATCAAATATAAGGATTTTATAAGGAAATTCCAAGTGTATACAAAGTATAAAATAAAGTCCAGGGACAGAGACAGAGAGAGAGCCAATAACAGGAGGCATCCTGAAAGACCTGGTACCCTAGGAGTGTTCTGAAGAAAGTTAGAGATTCTTTCTCAGAAGAGATGAGGATGGAGTGCATTCCAGGTACTGGAAGACTAGGAGATGGCAGGTCCTCAATGGGCTTATAGAAGGCTAGTTTGACCAGAAGGGAGATTGTGGAAAGGTTACCCAGAGGGCACTGGAGAGAGGTACTTTGGGCATAAGCTGGCCTCTGCAGCTAGTCCTCCAAGAATTGTTGACTACAAGCAGTTGAAAAGATGCCATCGAGATGTTAGAGCTGAAGGATTGGAAATTGAAGGGATGCCCATCAATTGGGAAATGGCTGAACAAGTTGTGTTATACGAATGTAACCAAATACTATTGTACTGTAAAAGATGATGAGCAGGCAGACTTCCGAGAAACCTGGAAAGACTTGTATGGACTGATGCTGAGTGAAGTGAGCAGAACCAGGAGAACGTTGTACACAGCAACAGCCACGTTGTGCAGTGACTAACTTTGATAGACTTAGCTTTTCTCAGCAGTGTAAGGATCTAAGACATCTCCAAGAGTCTCATGATGTAAAATGCTATCCACATCCAGAGAAAGAACTATGGAGGCTGAATGCAGATTGAAGCATACTAGTTTTCCTTTTTTTTCCCTTCTGTTTTGTTTCCTCTTTCTTGTGGTTCCTTCTATTGGTTCTAATTCTTCCTTAAAACATGAATAATGTGAAAATATGTTTAATGGGAATGTATATGTAAAGCCTATATCAGATTGCACACCATCTTGGGGAGGGAGGAGGGGATAGAGGGGGAGAAAAATTTAAAACTCAAAAGCATATGGAGGTGATTGTTGA
Source organism: Vombatus ursinus (assembly GCF_900497805.2). Lineage (NCBI taxonomy): Eukaryota > Metazoa > Chordata > Mammalia > Diprotodontia > Vombatidae > Vombatus > Vombatus ursinus. The sequence continues at coordinate 564,934 of NW_020949696.1, forward strand.
AAACTAAAAATAAATTAATAAAAAAGATTTTTAAATATGTTAGAGCTGGGAGAAATTTAAAAATGACCTAAGTCAGTGGTTTCCAGTCTTTTGAAAGGTGGGAACCCCTCAAATCCTTTGTACTTCCTGATTTCCTTATTGCTGTTGAGAGCACCATCATTCTCCATTACCCAGGCTTGAAACTTGGGTTTTATCCTTGACTCCTCACCCCCCACCCAGACCCCATATCTAATTGTTTACCGAGGACTGTCAATTTGTAACATCTGTCATATATGCCCCCTTCTCTTCTCTAACAATGCCAGTACCCTGGGGCAGACCCTCATCACCTTATTCCTAACTATTGTACCAGGGGTGGGGAACCAGGGGTGGGGAACCTGCAGCCACATGTGGCCCTCTAGGTCCTCAAATGTGGGCTGAATCAGTCAAAGAGCTGCATTTGAGGACCTAGAGGGCCACATGTGGCCTCAAGGCTATAGGTTCCCCATCCCTGTATTATATTAACCTGCTGACTGGTATCCCTGCCTCTGGTTTCTCCCCACTTCACTCCATTTTCTTCTTAGCTGTCAAATTAATCATCCTAATGTGCGGATCTGACCTTGTCCTACATTTCCCTCTCTCCTTGACCATTCAACAAATTCAGGTGGTTCCTTATTACCTCCATGATCAAATGTAAAACCCTCCTTTTATAACCTGACCCCTCTTCCCCCTACCTTTCCAGTCTTTTCACACCTTACTCCCCCCCATATTCTCTGCAATCTAGAGACACTAGCTCTCCCCAATGCCTAGAACGCTCTCCTTCCTCATCTCCACTTTCTGGCTTCCTTCAAGTTGCAGCTAAAATCCCACCTTCTATAGGAAGCCTTGCCTGATTCCCCCTAATGCTAGTGCCTTCCCTCTCTTCATTATCTCCAATTCCTATCTCTATCTTGTTTATCCATAGTCATTTGCATATTGTCTCCCACACTGGACATTGGACCTCACAAAGTTGTCTCTGTATTATCATGATCTTATTGCCAGGTGTCGCTAGGTGGTACAGTGGATAGGCTTTAGCCACTAATTAATAAACTAATAATCCTTTTATTAAGATAAAAGGATTTGTTCCGTAAAACTTGGATTCAGTCAAAAGGCCACTCCCAAGGGCCTAGAAGGCCACATATGGCCTCAAGGCTGCAGGTTCCCCACCCCTGGGATAGAGTATGGGGCCTGGAGTCAGGAAGACTCCTCTTCCTGAGTTCAAAGCCAGCCCCAGACACTTATTAGCTGTGTGACCCTGGGCAAGTCACTTAAACCCTGTTTGCCTCAGTTTCCTCATCTGTAAAGGGAGGATAATAATAAAAGGTTTCCTTATTTGTAAAACGAGTTGGAGAAGGAAATGGCAAACCATTCCAGTATCTTGGCCAAGAAGACCCGGAAAGGGGTCATGAAGAGAAGAGTTGGACACAACTGAAAAGTGACTAAACTATCTTATTGCCACCTCAAGGCAGCTAGGTGATGCAGTAATTATAGCACTGGACCTTAGGTCAGGAAGACCTGAATTCAAATCCGGTCTCAGGTACTTAGTAGTTGTGTGACTCTGGGCAAGTCATTTAACCTCGGTTTGCCTCAGTTTCCTCATCTGTAAAGGGAGGATAATAAAAGCACCTTCCTCACAGGGTGTTCTAATGAGATAATATCTGTAAAGTGCTTTGCAAATCTTAATGTGCCACGTATTATTGTCCATTAATTGAGATAATGCTATTATGAATTTATTAACACTTTAAAATGATTTAAATGAGCTAAAACAGAGTTCACATCTAGTTCTGCATATGAGACAGTGTTAGGTATACAGAGGGTTTATACAGGAGGCAGTGTGGAGTACAGCAGAAAGAGCACTGAGTCAGCACACCTGGGTTTGAATCCTGCCTCTGATGATGACCTTGGGCAAGTAACTTCATTCTCTGGGCCTCAGTTTCCCCATCTGTAAAATGAGCTTAGATTCTATGGCCACTGAGGTCCCTTTCTGCTTTAAATCTATGCGTCTATGAACCTATATTTATTTATGATGCTTGGTCATATAATGAGTTGGACCCTTTGTAATAGCTTGGCTGTGGCCCACAAGTTGGAAACTACCACCATCAAAAATAGCCTATATCATTTCACAGCTAGAAGAGACTTCATGGATCATCTAGGCCAGGGGTTAACCTTTTTTGTGTCCTGGACCTTATCATTTTTATTATAAATGATTATACAGGAAACCAATTACATTGAAATAGTGTTCAACTTAAAAAAAATAAGTCCATAGATTCTAAATTAAGAACTACCAATCCACTCCAATCCTCTGATTTTACAGATGAGGAAATTGAGACCCAGAGTGGGCAAAGAGCTTTCCTATAAACATCTTGGACTGGAAGCAGGGAAAAAGATGCTGTCAAAGTGATGTCAGAGTTGGGAGGGTCCCTGAGAGATTGGGACACTCTGAGGTTCTGGCCCCAGACCCTTCTGCCCAAGGCATCAATGGGAATAGAGCCCCAGGAGATGTCTTGACTGTTAGCCCAGAACTCTTTCTTTGAATTACGCTTGCAAGGGAAGAGAGTGGCTGCCAAGCCTGTGGACTGAGGCTGTGCCCTGGGGCTTTGGGTACCATTGCTTTTCAAGAACCATCACTCATACTTACCAGGACTGAGAAGTCAGAAGAGGTTGGGTTCCAGAGATCTAGACACATTGGGTGGCCAACCTGGTGTCAGGAGCCATAGGAAGATGTGAACAAGGATTGACAGCTATTTATCACCTGGGTGAGGGTGTACCCAGGGTTGGCCAGGGGCCAAGACTACACCCAACCTGTCCCAGGGCCAAGGTCTCCCTGCACATATATTCAGAGTTGAATATTTTCTTTGCTATAAACCCAGCCCAGAACCAGGAAGGGGTTACTCAGGGTGCCAGGTTTTAAAAGCCCATTGAGACATAGGGTGGAGTGACCAACATTTAAGTGGGTTAGGGTGTAACCAGGTTTGGAATCTGGCATTTTTGGTGGCTTTGCCTAAGGTGGGCCCATGACCCACATATTCCAGGATAAGAGTGAGTTGTTAATCTTTTGAGCTTGTTGGTACAGTTGGCATCTAGCCTCTTCCTCTCCTAACACTGGGGGAATCCAGTTACATGCATGCAGGTGCCCTATGAGAAGTCAGAGCTGGGAGGGCAACATTTTCTCAGGTCACTCAGGTCTAGGATGGAGTGAGAGGCTTGGAATGGGAAAATGTCCTTCTGGAGGAGAAGATTAAATGGGTAGCTTATATTCCTCAGAGTCTTTAAAGGCTATAGCCCCATCGTCTCCTCAGATTCTTGATACTGCCCGGAGATGGAGGTAGGGCAAGACAGGGGACTCATAGCCCAGTTTTTCTGGGCATGGAACTGAGTCAGCCCCAAGTGGGGAAGGGCTTTGCCCAAGGTCGCTCAGATAGCTATCTTTGATTCACCCTCCTGGATAGATGATTTCTAAGGTGACTTAATTCAATGAACACATTAATTGCCTACTGTGTGCAAGGACATGTGCTAAGGGCTAAGTACACTGCTATTAAAGATGGTTTAACACTTGACCTTAAGAAACTTAAATTTTAGTTATGGGAAAAAAATGAGCACATAGAAAGCTAATGGTAGGGGACCATAATGGAGGAGTTTAGAAGAGTATAACCAAATGAGAAATAGACGGTTGACGTGGGCTCCCTTCTTAAAATGAGGTTTCAGAAAGAGAGTTAATGGGAGACAAAAATCCACATGCTCAGGTAGACTACATCTTGGAGTACTGAAAGGACTGGTAGATGGAACTGCACAATCTCCCATTAGATTGTAAGCTGCTTGAGGGCAGGGACTGTTTCTGGCTTTCTTTACATCCCCAGTGCTTAGTATGCTGCCTAGTCCATGGGAAGAGCTTGTTGGCTTGGCTCAACTTGCTGAACAATTGTCAATAGATGATAATGAGCAGAAGATCTGCTGCCCAAAGGGCGAAAGAGCACATATTGTCCCAATTTTCCAAGAGAAGAGAATGGAGTTTGCATGCTATCGGTGAGCAGGGTTGACTTAAATTTGGATTCCTGTGGAAATTCTAGTAAAACTCATTAAAGAGGTTTTTGGTGAGCCTCTGGAGAGGAAAGCAATGACAGCGTGGAGATGAAACGAATGATGTCATCAAGAACAAGTCATCTGACTTACCTTATTTTCCTTTTGGACTGGGTTAATAAACAGAAATCCAGGAAATATGGCAGGTAGAGTTTATGAAAATTTCAGCAAAGTGTTTGAGAAAGTGGGGAAAATGGAGAGATATGGGCTAGGCAACAATAGCAACAGCGATGATGATGATGGTGATGATGATGATGATGGTAGTTAAGATGTCTGTAGTGCCTACTCTATGCCAGACACTGTACTGTTGAGGTTTAGAGTTGGGAGAGCTGGTTCAGGTGTGAAAGAATTCACTTAGACCTTCTCTGTAGCCATTGGGAGCTTTATTTCGTCAAAGCTTCACGGGCCTGAGGTTAGCAAGGAGCTAAACAAAGGCCCTGATATAGGAAAGGACCCAGACTTATACAGACAGAAAGCTATGCAGCCTGTAGGATAATGGTATATTTTTGGGAAAATGGTTGTCAAGATAAGGAAAATTGTCATGACACAGGATGAGGAAGATGGGTGACAGAATATGGAATACAGGATAAGGGAGGCAAAGGAAATTCTTTTGGTGCAAGTTGTGTGGCATTTCAAGATAGGGGAAAGAGACTCTAGGATGTCCTCAAGTCCAGGAGGGGCTTCCCAAGGTGCTGGAAAAACAACCCTTAATTAAAATTTGTTTCTTTAAAAAGGTTTTAGCTTTTAGGGCACTGTATGTCTTCTGCTTCAGTACTAAGCACTTTTCAAATATTATCTCTTTTGATCCTCACAACAACCCTAGAAGGTAGATGGTGTTATTATTATTCCCATTTTACAATTGGGGAAACTGAGGCAAACAGAGGTTAAGTGACTTGCCCAAAGTCACACAGTTAGGAAGTATCTGAGTCTGGCCTTGAACTCAGGTCTTCCTGACTCCAAGCTCAGAGCTTGATCATCCACTGGTTAACCTAGATGCCTACAGACAGCAACAGTATAGTGAATTTGAAAGTGGCCAAACGATGGATCCAAAGGGAGGTCCCTTTTTCAATAAGGAGGCAGCATGATGTAGTGAAAAGAATCTTGGATTTAGCCTTAGGATCTGAGTTCAAATTCTGGTTTTTCCATTTTGACAACCTTGGACAAGTCGCTTATCCTCTCTGGGATAAGTGGTTGGACTATGTGACCTCTTACATCTCTTTCAGCTTTAAATCTATGATTTTTGTGATCAGCGTGGAAGGCGGTCTTCAGTAGAGCGACCAAGGAATCTGTGCTTGGTTTTGTGTTGTTTAACATTTTTATTAGTCTTGAGTAAATGCAGAGATGAATCATTCAACAAGCATTTATGAAGTGTTGGGGTGACAGGCACTGGGCATGATGATTAAACTGGCAGATGACACACAACTCAGAGGTTAGGTTACACAGTGGATGACAGGGTCAGGATTTGAAAAGATGTTAACTGTCTAGAGTGTGGAACAGAATCCAATAAGATTAAATTTAATAGGCAATTTTTTGGGGGCCCACATTATAAGATGGAAGAGGCTTGGCTAGGCAACAATTTATCTGAAAAAGATCTGGGTTGGTTTTTTGTTTTTGTTTTTGTTTTCATGTTTTGTAGACTGCAAATAAATCAACAGTGTAATTTGGCAGCCAAAAAAAAAATACTGTCAGATTTCACTTAAAGAGGCAGAGTGTCCAGAAGGACGAAAGGTGATGATTCCTCTGGACTGTGCTTTGGCCAGGTCACATCTGTAGTGCTATGTTCAGTTTGGGGTATCAAGAAAGACCCTGATAAGCTGAAGGGTATCCAGAGAATTGGTTGAAGGAGCTTTGACTGGAAAAGGGAAGGCTGGAGATGGAGGGGGAGGGTGGAACAGGATGACTGTTTTCCAAGTATTTAAAGAACTGTCACATAGACAAGGGATTATACTGGCTCTGACTGACCCCCGAGGCAGAGCCAGGAGTACAGTTATCCCTTCCAAATTGCAACTTTCCCCATCGTGGTTTCAATATATTGCAGGTCGGCATGAGAAATCAAATGGCAATTTTTTGGGAGTTTTGCAGAAGCTGTAGACGACACACAAAGGCCAGCTGACAACATAGAAAAAGTTTAGAAACTCAGAAATGCATAAAATATATGTAAAGTATATAATATCAACATATTTTACCTTTTAACACTATAATAATTCAGACTTCTTCTCTGGTACAAAAGGAAGACCAAAAAATTATGCAAAGATTTTCCAGATGGTGGGGGCTCTGCACCCCTAACCCCCGCAATGTGGAAGGGATAACTGTAATTTTACTTCAATTCCAAGAGCATTTATTAAGCACCTACGTAAGCCCAAGCACTGTATTAAGCTCTGGAGATACAAAGACAAGAGTGAAATAACCCCTGTCTTAGGGAGCTACCATTCTATTGGAGACAACATATATCTGTATAAGTATATGGGATATTTTCAGTGTAAGTATCCATACTTTAGAAACCTGTCAGGGCTACAAATCAGGGCTCGGGTTGGTGTGTTATTGGTTATCTAGATTTAAGAAAGTGATGGAGAAAATGTGAATGCAGATTAGGTTTAAAACTGTGTCCATTGTATGTCCCCACCCCACCCTCCCCAAGCTAGTTGGTTAATACTTAACAACAACTTCTACAACGGTAACATTTGAGAAAAACAACTTTGAAAGACTTGAGAATTCTGATCAATGCAATGATCACCTAGGGGCCCAAAAGAATGAAAATGAAACACGCCACTCACCTCCGGCCAGGGAGGGGGTGAACTTAAATGGCAGAAAGAAACACTTAGGATTTTTTTTTTTAAATTTACTCAATGGAAGGGACAGATTGTTTAAAATACTTGTTACTTGAAAAAAAAATTAATTAAAATAAGGCTTGAGAGCAGGATTTGGAGCCAGATTGTGATGGGATTTAAAAGTCAAAGAAAGGGATTTGTATTTTATCCTAGGGGCAAGTGAGAGTCACTGCAGTTTACTAAGCAGATGGGTGACATGGTTTGTTTCATCTGTAATTTAGGAATATCAGTTCACAGAACCAAGACAACATTGTATACAGTCACAGCAAAAGTGTTTTAAGAATGACTTTGAGTGAATAAATTATTTTGACTATTATAAAAACCCAAATTAACTATAAGGGTACTATATATAAAGGTACAAACTATAAAGGTAAATATAAAGAACATATGAAGAAAGATGTCATCTGCCTCCAGAGAAAGAACTGACAAATAGAAGTATGTATAGAATAATTTTACATATATGTGTGTGTACTTGTGTATGTGTGTGTGTGTGTATATGTATATATATATGTGTACATATCATACACACACCTATTTGTGTCTAATGGTAGTCATCTCTAGGGATGGGGTGGGGGGAAAGTAGAAAAAGGAGAAAAAAAGGAAATTTACATGATAATTTTGTTGTGTATTTGAAAGGAATAGCAAATTGTGCATAGTAGATTTGTAGGGGACTGGGAACTTGCTCATGTCAGATCTGAAGGGGGAGTGACTTATGGAAATGTGCTATGATCTTTGAGTTATGCAAGCAAAAAAAAGACGTGTACTGCCTGCACTTCACTGGTTCTTACTGGTGCTATCGTGAAATAGCTATTCTTTCACTCTCCAGAGTCCCTTCATTATCACATTCTGGAGATGTCAATGGGGGCTTTGACGTCACGTAAATTATTATGGGGCAGTGAGGAGTCTCATTGCGATTACAAGGTCTTGGGAAAGTCCCCTGACCACAAAGTCGCTGGTGATAGGGTGGGCCACAAAGGGGTGAGGTTGCCTCTTCAGCATATGGGGGAAAGGGCTAAGAATATAGGGAAAATGGGGCATATAGGTGGCGCAGTGGATAGAGCATGGGCCCTGAAGTCAGGAGGACCTGAATTCAAATTCAGCCTCAGACCAAACACTTGACACTTACTGGTTGTGTGACCCTGGGCAAGTCACTTAACCCCAATTGCTTTAAAAAAGAAAAAAAAGAATATCAGGGAAAGGGTTGCCTATTCAGCATATGGGGAAAGGATAGGGCCTCATTACTCTGGGGGAAAAATAGGACTTTGTTGCTCCTACTCTAACTTCAACAACTGTGTGCAGGATGGATGAGAGTGAGGAGAGACTCAGGGTGAGGAGGCTAATTGGAAAGCTGTTACTGTAGTCCAGGAGAAAGGGAATGAAGGCAGCGATTGTGTACAAAAAGAAGAGGATGGATGTAACATATGCAAAGTGTATGAGGGAGTCAACCAGACTCAGTGACTGTTTGGATGTGATGGGTGAGAGACAGTGGACAGCTGAGGTTGTAAACCTGCGTATCTGGAAGGATGGAGGTGCCTTTCACGGAAAGAAAATGTTGGATGAAAAATTGGAACGGGGCAAATTGAAGCTTGAGGTCAGGAATAAATTTCTTACCAACCAGGGCTGTCCTGGAGTGGAGTGTAAGGGGCTGCCTCAAAGGCTGTGGTTTCCCCTGGAAGTCTTCAAGCAAAGGCTAGAAGATTTGGTGGGGATGCTTTGGCCAAAATTCATATTTGGGGCCAGATTGGGGGATGGTTGGGAGGTCTTCAGATTCATTCAGTCCTGTAGGCATCTGACCTCAGGTGGCTCCAATCTGCCTCCTGCAGAGTGGGCTCTCCAACTCTCAGGTTTTTCTAGGATCCTATCTGACTGTATCTTCTCCTGATTGTTAAAGATCTCCCAGCAACCTCTCGTGGTGGGGCATGGTGCTCTCCTCTATCTCTTTTTTCTTACTTTAGGAATTGGAAGTGTGGGGGAAGGGAAAGAGTAAATAGCCAGTCTGTCTTTTCTGCCTCCTCTTTGGCTCCACTGCTCTTCTTTCCTCCTGGAGAAGCGGCCCTGGGAAGGAGCCAATCTGGAGAACCAGACCGAAAGCCATAGGGATTTTGACCTTCCCCTTCCCCTTCCCCTATATTCACCCCTGGCTTTTTTTTTTTTAAGTAAATTAACAAAACTTTTCTCCTACCTTTCCCCCACCACTAAAAAAAAGAAAAAAGAAAAAGAAAAAGAAAAAAATAGAAAAGAAAACAAGCATAGTCAAGCAAAACAAATTCTAACATCAGCCATGTCCCAAAATGTATAATCCCCAAGACCCCCACCTCTGTCCCAAGGTAGGCAGTATGCTTCATAATTGGTCCTCTGCATGGATCAGAATTCTCAAGTCTTTCCAAGTTGTTTGTCCTTTTGGCACTGCTGATATTGTATAAATTGTGCTCCTGGTTCTACTCACTTTGCTCTGCATTAGTTCATACAAGCTTTCTCCGGTTTCTCTGAAACTGTCCCTTTGTCATTTCTTACAGCATAGTAGTGTTTCATTATATTCATATACCATAGTTTGTTCAGTCATTCTACAATTGATTTTCCATCCCTCTGCTGCTGGGGGTAGGAGGTGGGGGAGAAGTGTTGTTGGCTTCTGGGAACTAGAACCACCTATTGCTAGAAAGCGTGGCTCTACCCTGCCAGACAAGGGTTTGTGGTGGTGGTGGTAGTGGTGGTAGGTACTCAGATGACTCTATAGATTCTGTAAATAGTTATCTTTGTACATATTATTTTTCCCCAGCAGATTATAAGGTCCTTGAGGGGAGTGGCTATGTTGGTTTTGTCTTTGGACCCCCAATGTTTGACACAAAGTAATCCTCAAAAAATGATTGTGGAATCAACACCTAGGGATGTCCCATGGCGTTGTCCACCGTGGTTCTGAGGGCTGAGTGACGTCCCCCAGGCCAGGTGGGTCTGTGGCTCCCTGTACCAATCCTGGGATACTAGTTGATTTCTTTCCACCTCAAGGCACTTAAAATGATCAGAACTGAAAAGGAACCTGGATCCGAGGAGCGAGGAGGTTTGCCCAAGGGTACATAGAGATAGTAGCAAGACCAGCATAAGAACTATGGGCTATACCTGAGGCTCACAGATTTAGAGCTGAAAGGGACCTTAGAGGCCAGTGGATTCAACTTCCTCATTTTACAGAATAGGAAACTGAGTCCTTGAGAGGTAAAAGTGAATTACCCAGGGTCCCATAACTAGTAACTGTCTAAGACAGGATTTGAACTCAGGTTTTCCTTATTCCAAGCCTAGCACTCTAACCACTGTACTGCCTAGGACAAGAAACTATTTTCCCTTCCCAACCTCCCCATTTATGCATTCAACAGTTTATGAGATTTGAAGGTCTTTTAAAGATCATTTAAGGCAAATTCACTTCAATTCAAAACCTTAGCTACCCTTGGCTGTTGGTAGAGTGCTGGGCTGAGTGAGGTTGAGCAAGAGGAGGGATAGGTGAAACCCAGATCCTGATAGGGTTTACAGGTTAGCAGAGAGATGGAACAGGGATAATCTGAGAGAAAAGGGAATGCCCCCTCCCCCAGGAATGGGGCTGACAAAGGAACGTGGGAGCGCAGAGGTCAGTGGAGAGGCTCAGGGAAGGACCATAACATTGTAGATTTACAGCTAGGAAGGACCTTAGAGGTCACTGAGTCCAGCCCCCTCATTTTACAGATGAGGAAACTGAGGCCCAGAAAGGGAAGTAACTAGCACACACAGCCATGAAGTGTCTAGAAAGACTTGAACCTGACTCCAAATCCAGCTCTCTCTATCCCATGCCGAAGGCTTGCTGGAGGAAATTACATCTGCATCGAGCTTTGAAGGATAAGGATGATGTCATCCGGAGATGGGGCAGCAGGAATTCTGTGCATGGGCAGGAAAGCAGGGGATTGTTGGGGGACAGGAGAGCAAGTGGGAGAGTCTGCCTACATCTGAGGCTGCAAGGAAGGAAGGGAAGGGGGAAGGGAGACTGAGCAAGAAGCCTGGGTTTTGGCCCTCAGGGAACAAGGTTGAGACCTTTGCTCACACTGTTTGCTCATACTTTCTAAGACTTTGGCAACAAAAGACTCAGTGGGGAGGTTGAGAGGGGATTGGGCGGAAAAGAGGGCCTAGGTTGGGGACAAGAGACTGGAAAATGCAAGTTGTAGGCAAAAGTCAGGGTGTTGGGCCTGCCTGTATTGTAGTTAGGCTTCACCTGTATTGTAGAGTTGTATGTTGGCTGGGCCCTCTTTGGAAGAAAGCGTTTTATGTGAGGGAAGGAGGGAAGCTGTGGTTGGGGAAAGGGAGGGGGAAGGAGAAGCCCAGGACCTGAAGTTTTGACTGAAGACCCTCCCTAGTCTGGGGGTCCCGAGTCGATGGCTCCAGGCTTCCCATGGAGTAATGATAGGAGAGTGGCAAGGAGGGAGGAAGCAGAATCGTTTCAGGGTGTCTGAAGTTCCTCTTAGGGGAGAAAGGCCAAGGAGATAAGGGCTGTGGAAAGAGAAAGTTTGACTACTGTTTTCCCTCTGTAGGCCTCAAACGGCCTGATCCATAAAATGAAGGATATTTCAGGTGTCTTCCTGCTCTAAGTCTGTGATTCTATGAAAGAAAGAGAGAGAGAGAGAGAGAGAGAGAGAGAGAGAGAGAGAGAGAGAGAGAGGGAGGAGAGAGGAGAAAGAGAGAAGAAAAAGAGAGGAGGGAGAGAGAGAGAA
>NW_020949696.1:576587-604881 GCF_900497805.2 Vombatus ursinus
GGAGAGAGAGAGAAGAGAGGGAGAGAGGGAGGGGGAGAGAGAGAGAGAGGAGAAGAGAGAGGAAAGAAAGAGAGGAGAGAGAGAGAAGAGAGGGAGAGGAGAGAGAGAAAGAAAGAGAGGAGAGAAAAGAAAGAGAGAGGAGGGAAAGAGAGAAGAGAAAGAGGGAGAGAGAGAGGACAAAGAGGAGGGAAGGAGGGAGAGAGAGAGACAGAGAGAGGCAGAGAGAGAGAGAGAGAGAGAGAGAAAGAGAGAGAGAGAGAGAGAAACTGGCAATGCAAAAAACAAAAATGGAAATCCTTTCCCTCAAGGAGTACATATTTTATTACCAGATACAGTACATACAGCTAGAACTATACACATACAAGGTAATTCAGATGGAGAGGGCACTATAGCTAGGGACATCGATATATAAGGTCACTCTTGAGCTGAATTTTTAAAGAAACAAGGAATTTTTAAGAGGCAAAATTGAGGGAAAAAAGTACATTCATTCTAGGTCAGGGCAAAGATACAGAGATGAAAGAGGAGGAGAAGCAAGGAAGGCAGTTTGACAGAATTCTAGAATAAACAAGATAATGTATAATAAGATTGGAAAGGTAGGTTACAGCCAGGTTATGAAATCCATTAAATCCTAGAGGCAATAGGGAGCCACTGTAGTTTATTGAGAAGGGGAGTAAGTAACATGGCTAGACATTTGCTTTTTATCTCCAATTTGTCATATATACCTATAGCTATGAAATAGATATATATGTGTATGTTATATATATGTGTATGTGTGTGTATTTATGTGTCATATATAGTGTGTTACATTTGAAAATTAAGGTAAACTGAGAGACAATGGTCTGAGCATGATCAATTTATTAATCAGGCTAACAGAAACCAATAAATTAGGTCAATGGCCTCTCTTAATGACCAAAGACCCCAAGATAGAGCTCACTAGTCTTCATATAGTTTTGGGAGTGAAGAATTGGGTAGATGGTGAAGACAATGCAATTGGTTACAGGGTAGAGAGCACCATGAAAGTGGGCACAATATGATTGGTTACATCAAGGAAAGGGGCTAGCGCTACCATGGGGGCTAGTAACCACCCCTTTCTGTCACAGAGGAATGCTTGGTTGATTTATGAGTCCTGTCTGCATACTGCAAACCTGGTTAACAGATCTGAGTTAAGCACTCCCTGGAGAGAAAAGCTTTTCTTTAATGGTGCAAGGACAGTTCAGGGGCAATTTATTTCTTAGAACTAGCTTCAAGACTTAAAGATAACACTAGATGTCTTGATATTTTCCTAGAAGCTGAAGGTATTAACAGTTTTTCCTATTAATTACAACTTTAAACTAACTCAGAGGGAACATGGATTCCTGGGCTCAACTGAGGGATGTAACCGGATGGATGCAGACTCAATTATAAAATTAATACAGCATAAAATCAGTTACAACATAGAATCAATACAGGAGAAATGAGAGGTGATATTAACTTTGATTTTTTCAGTGTATACATATTTGTTATATATAGCTTACTTATTTGTATATGTGTCATGTATAGTACATCTTTGTCAGTATAGTATATATGCCATATATAGCATGTATGCATTTGTCCTGTATGAAGTATGTGTTTGTCTATATACAGTTTATACATACATATATATATACTCTATGTGTATATATGTCTATGTACATATTATATATAATATGTTTCATATATGTGTATATATCATGTTTGTTCATGGTTGATTATATATTATCTCCCCCATTAGACTGGAAATTCTTTGAGGGCAGGGACTATTTTTTCACCTTTCTTTGTATTCCCAGAGCTTAGCACCATGCCAAGCATATACTAGGTGCTTTAGGAAAATCACTATGGCAGCTGTGCAGGGGATGGACTGGAGTGGTGAGAGACTTGTGTCAGGGACAACGATGAATTGGCTCTTGCAGATGTCCAGTTAATAAATGCCAAGGGCCTGGACCAGGGTAGTGGCCAAGGAGGTGGAGAGAAGGGGATATATATGAGAGAAGCCACAGGGAGAAAAATGACAAGATTTGGCGACTGCACATGTGTGGAGAGGAAGAGCATGGAGTCAAACATTATGCTGTGGTTGTGAACTTGGCCAATTTGGAGGAAGATGGTGCCGTCAACAGAAAGAGGGCAGGTCAGAAGGGGAGTGGGTAGAATGGGATATTCTGGGCTAGGCCTCATTCAAACCAGGCCAGTGATTCAGGGTTGTGGTTAGAATGAAATAGGGTACTTACAGGCCATAAAATATAATCTTAAAATCTTTACTAGTGATAAAGGATTAAAAGGATATAACTCTATTTTAAAGATACTAATTCATATAACAACAGCTACTCTCCTAACCCTCTGCATTTACTGTGGCAACTAGTCATGCTGGATTAGGAAGATATTCCCTGAAGGGCAGGAGAGGTGGTAGTAAAACCCCACGCCAATGCTCCTTAGGCTGTTAGAAGACTGGTAAAAATTCCTATGCCAACTCCCCAAACAGCCTCTCTACCCTCTTTATAGGACCAACCCAACTGACATAAAACAGGCACCTTTTCTGCCATATCCCACCCATTGGTGGCAAGGTCCCCCAAATTTTCTAGGTTACTTTCTGCCACTAAAATAATCTTAAAGCAATCCTAATATGGTTCACTCAGAAAACAAAACAAACAGTCCTAGAAAGACATTAGAATAGACACTGGAATCCTGGAATAGCATTGGAGGAAGAACTATCCTTAGAATGATACAGTGTCATTAAAAGTACAAGTACAAGAAAGGGGGCTAATGTATAGCCAACCAAGATGGCCTGGAATAGCATGAATAATATTAAGTCCACAGCATAGATGACGCAGATAACATTCTTTAGCTCCAAAATAGGTTCAAGAAAACTCTGTCTTGTATGATTTCAGCCCACATATGTTCACCACACTGACAAAAATCCCATTTCTGAGGTGATTCAAAGTTCTGAGGGCAAATTCAACATATTTTGCTTAATCAGTGCAGACAGTGAAGATGAAGAGAGGAATGATTTGTTTACTTTGTACCATGATGCAATGCTAATTTTAAGACAGAATTTTGTAAATTTGATAGAATAAATGACCCAAGTGAGGAACCAGTTATTTTTAATAGACACCCTATATATAGATTTTTTTTTAGATTTCCAATTTTTTGTTGTTGAGATAATATCTTCTCGTATTGTTGAGTTGTTTCAGTTGTGTCTGACTCTTTGTGACCCCATTTGGGGTTTTCTTGGCAGAGATACTGGAGTGGTTTGCCATACTCACTTGACAGATGAGGAAACTGAGGCATACAGGGTTAAGTGTCTGAGGCTGGACTTGAATTTGGGAAGACGCGTCTTCCTGACTTCAGGCCCAACACTGTCCACGGAAGCACCCAGCTGCCCCAACTTTAGTACACACGAAATAAAGATTCTTAATCTGGGGTCCATGAACTTGATTTTGGTTTTATCATTATTATTTTGCTAACTATTTCAATATAATTGGTTTCCTTGGTAATCCTATGTATTTTATTTTATGAATTTAGAAACATGATTATGAGAAGGGGTCTATAGGCTTCATTAGACTGACTGCCAAAGGGTTTCAGGTCCCCCCCCAGAAATTAAGAACCCCTGTTGTTCCCTGATTCCACATGTGCCCTGGGCAAGCAAGTCACCTCTCAGCCTCAGTTTCTTCATCTGAAAAGCGGAGATTATCATAGCAACTACCTTCTTGGGTTTTTATAGGATGAAATCAGATAATATATGTAAGGCACTTTATAAACCTGAAACCACTAAATAAATCATCATTAGCTATTATTATTATCTCAGCTTCCGTACAATACTGATGTACTGTTATCCCTTCCACATCACGATTTTTCGCATCGTGATTTTCCGCATCACAGTTTTGCTATATCACGGGTCGGCATAAGAAATTAAATGGGAACTTTTTTGGAATTTGTGGAAGCTGTAGATGACATGAGAAGGCCAGCAGATGACACAGAAAAAGTTTAGAAACTCAGAAATGCATAAAATATATATATAGTATTGTATAATATAGCCTATGACCAAATACTTAACCCAAATTTTAAAATATGGTACAGTAAATATCCCATTAAAGAAAAAGAAAAAAGTTCAAAATTCTTCTCTGTTACGAAGGGAAGACCAAAAATTTTTATGCATATTTTCCAGATTGCAGTCACACCCTTAACCCCCGTGACGTAGAAGGGATAATTTAATTTTCACCATATTCCTCTTCTTCCTCCTCCATCTATTCCTTTGCTTGCTGGGTATGCTGTAGGTGGCCACCATGTACTTTGCAGTAATGTGTTAGAAACTCTTAGTTAGAAACTCAGTCTCTTTTGAAATGTTTCTACTTTCCATATGCTTATAACCAAAACTTTTCCTAGGATAGGGAATAAATTTCAAAAAGAAATAAAATAATTCCTAACTGTCACTCATCCCCATTACAAATCTGGCTCATCTGTATGAAAGTATATACCTGGGAGGTCATTAATCTCTTGAACAGAGCCTATCCCAGAGACAACCACCTACTCATTGTTCCCTGGCCCACCAGACAAAAGCTCCACCCTTCCTAGGAGGCTGAGCAGGGATCAGATGACCTCACCAGACAGGTAGGGGGTACGGTGGATAGAAGTCAAGAAGACTGAGTTCAAATCTTGTCACAGATGCTTCCTAGCTGTGTGGCCCTGGGTAAATCACTTCACTTTTATGTGTCTGTTTCCTCCTTCGTAAAATGGGGATAATAATAGCACTTAACCTCACAGAGTTGTTTTGAGAATCAAATGAATTAACATTTGTAAAACCATTTGAAAATCTTAAAGCATTATATAAATACTAGCTATTATTAGCTAGTGTGGGCTTTGAGAAGACTGCTGCTAGGGTACCCCTTCTCTGTGGATATTGGATACAAATTCCCTCTCACCTCTCTATCTGGGAACTCAAGATTATTACCTAGTCGGCTAAAGGATTCCCCTTTTTTTTCAAGTGAATTCTCATTTGTCACGGTGATTAAAAAATATATATGTATATAATTATGTATGTATATATATGTATATAATTATATATATATATATATAGTTTTACCTTTCCCATAGCATTAAAAAGCAAAACACCTCCTAATTATTCCGCGCCTTCATCCGCCTCAGACTTTTGTTGAGAAGAAGTTGTTCAAACCATCCCAAGGGGGAAGGCCTGGACTGTTTCTCCAGATTGCATGGAACTAAAGCCCTGCAAACTCCCCAGAGAGTGGAATAAGGGAGGACCAGAGAGAGTTAGCTGGGATTATGTCCGAATGTCCATCCTGGTCACATACATCTTCCTGGAGATTGGATCCAAGAAACCACCCAAAGAGTCTAATAAACCTCTGAGTTTCCTTCTAAGTTTGTGAGAGTTAGCAAGCTTTGGGGGGGTCATATCTATAATCATCTGGGTTCTCCTTATTTTGGTTTATTCCCCTGAATTTTTCTTTGGGTTGATCTCCCACTTTTGTCCCTCATAAGAGCCACAATCTATTTGACAGCCTCTGTGGCCTCATTTAGCCCAGTGAACGTTACATCTTTATTTGTTTGGGTTTTTTTTTTTAACATTACATCTTTAGTATAAAAGTGGGCACCAACACCCTCAGAAAGGGTGGCCTCCTTCAGGTCTCTGCCAATCAAACTGGCAGTATGAGGGTGAATTCAAAGAACCTTGAGGAAGAGGAGTGATGGGATACTGAGCTCGTTCCCAGTTAAAAGCAAATTTTTCTTGTTTGGCCATGAGAATGGAAAAGGCAATGAAAAAATCACTAACCGCTTACTACTGGCCCAAGCCCAGGACTTACTGCGCCACCAACCTGACAAGGTCAACAAGAGCTGAAATACTTGGCAAAGAACTTTATTTAATTCTCAACAATCTCCAGTCTACCTTCTTTATTGGCCACACAAGGTTATTATAAGGAGAAGATAGATAGCAGAGGACTCTAGCCTTCTTCATTTTCACTACTGGTGAGGAACTATCTTTCATACTCAAACACACCTCACCTAATATTATTTAATATTTAACTACACAGGCTGGTTTAGACAAACCAACCAGTTTAGCCCAACCTATAAGAGCAGGCATAAAAACTATTGTAAATGCTCATTGTCAACCGTTATTGATTCCTTCTTAGAAAGACAAACAAATTAGTCTGAATATGAGTGTTTATTTCTCTCAAAGCTTGGGGAACATGCATATAGAGATGCGCATAGCAGCTCATCGTGTAAATGAACCCACAGATGGACAGACAAAGAGGATTTTTATACCTTCAGAGCAACTCCCTCTCACCTCTCTCTCCCTTCCTGGTTCAGGATACCTATGTTAGCCAAAATTATGTTCTCCAAATGTTTCACCATGATATGAGAAAGGAATTTCTTAAGTGAATAGGTTGTAAATACAGTAAGATGGGAGAATGCCAAAGTGTCTACTGAAATTACAGATCCAGTATATTCGTGTTTCTTTTATCATTAACATGACATAACATAATATATGTCCATAAAACACTAAGATAAGAAAAGTCCTACTGTTCAAGACAGTGTCGGTTCCCAGGTGTCCTGTCTCTGGTGGCCATAAACAGAAGAATGCTGGTCAACTTCATCTGGTCCTGTAGTTGCTGATGCGGGAAGGGGCATTTTTAGATTACTCAGGGAGCAGAGCATGCAAAGCATTATGGTAGATTAAATCCAGAGTGGGCCGAAATGTCTCGCAAATCCAGGTTTTAGGCTTTTATCAGGTGTTGGGGTTCAAAATGGTTTGGGGGGACAGCTGGGTGGCACAGTGGATAGAGCACCTGCCCTGGAGTCAAGAGGACCTGTGTTCAAATCCTTCCTCAGACGCATAACACTTACTAGCTGTGTGACCCTGGGCTAGTCACTTAACCCCATTGCCTAGCCAAAAACAAAACAAAACCCAAAAACCAAAAAACAAAAAAAAAAAATGGTTTGGGGAAGGGTATAGACCATGTAGGCACAAGTCTTAATACCCATGTTCACAATATATTTGCCCCGATTAGCTATACCTATCCCAACTGAGACACAAACAGCAAATCTTCCACCTAACTCCATGTGAACAAGGATGTTCTTTCCCTCTGTGGCCTTGACCCTCAAACCCAGTGGAAACTGGGTCATGGACATGTTGAGAGTCCCCTTGCATAATAGTAGCACAGCTGCTGAGATCTAACAGCCCCTTCCATATTTAGCGATTTCCTCCTTTCACCTTCCCAAGCCACTCAGACATGGTCCCCTATGGTCCTTCACTTTAGAATAACCGCAGCCTTGGAGGAAATCTTGGTCTTTACCCTAGGGAGACTCATTCTGATAGATTCTCAAATCTAGATACAAAGACTGGGGTGAGTCTGAAGGACTAAGCAGAGTGGAGAAATGACCAGATGGGAAAGCAGAGGCTTTCAAAGATATCCTATGTTCTGTCGGAGTAGAAGAATTCTTACTGTATCTGTCCCAGATATCCAGATAGGATTTTACTAACATCAGTCAACTTGTCGACCCCATGATTCAAAAGGTATGCCTAAACCTCCTTATGGGAAAGAGTATCCCTGGCCTCAGAGCTGAGGACTAACATGGTGGCAGGCATCATGCCTTCTCTGGCTTAAACTTCATTAACTGATTGTGGTCTATTGGGAATGGGCCACATAATTTAGATGGAACTCCCTAAAAGACAGGATCAAATTGCACTTGAAATAGGAGTGTGTGTGTGTGTGTGTGTGTGTGTGTGTGTGTGCTCACGAGCATGTATAAGAGACAGAGACAGACAGACACTGATTTGGGGGAAGAAGGTATAAGTCCAATTCACCAAATCCCTCTCTTTTAAAAATTTCACCTCCTAACTTGCTATCCTCCATCAGGGAACTGGCTGTTCAGAGAATTCATTTTTGTGAGGCCCCCTACGCAGATGTCAGCATTTTATCCACCTGAAAAGGGACAAAGGATGATACCTAGCTCACACCTTTTAATTGATCACTTCCTCCCCTATTCTTTTTCCTCCTAGCCCTAATCTTGGCAGATTTTCTAACACCTCCTCCAGAGAAACTTCTGGGTCAGAGCTCATACTTCCACCTCTAGTCTAGTAATCCCAATTATCATTGCTCGTTCCAATGGTGTTATTACTAGATCTATTAGCTGTACCATAGCCCCACCCCTACCCAGCCCCACCTTCAAGGCACAATTTGCAAAGATTAAAAGGTGTTTTGCCTTGGACTTTAATTGCTTAATATTCAAGGACAATTTATTTTCATTTTCCTTTGGTTGGTGATCCAACTTTTTGAAAGCTGTCACAGAGTACTTGACTTTTCTGTTTTCATTTTCCCTCTCAAATTCTTTAAACACCCTTTGCACAATTTCCTACAAGAAGAATGGGAGCTCGTCATTATCCCACTGAGAAGGTTCCCAGCATACCTCAGAAAGCATTGTGGTCACAGGACGCCACACTGCTGTATCTGGTCAGCAAATCATCTGAGACTATTTGTTCCATATCTTCCTCCTCTCCACCCTCCACCCTATTTAAAAAAAATATGAATTTAACATGAAGCCATTGCAAACAGCCCTGTCAACTGTGCCAAATATTCTGAACCAGGTTTAAAATATAACAAAGCATTTCTGGACCATAAAATGCAGTAAAAACAACTTTACTGGTGACGGGTGAAAGGATAAAATTCCCAAGGTTAAAAAGATATTAATTCACCTAAAGAGGGCTATTCCCTTCTGTCTTTGCATTCTCCATGGCAACTAACTATACTCAGTCTGGAAGGAATGCTGGTAAAAGCTTCCACACCAACTCCGTAGAGGTTGGACTTTATGCGGCTGGTGGCAAGGAAGCCAAATGGCCTCTGCACCCTCTTACAGGACCAGTCCAGCCTATCTAAAACAGATGCCACTCCAACCACAGGGTGAAAGATAATGAGTCCATGTTTGGATACTTCAACTTGAGTCGTCTATGGACAGCTGGTTGGAATTATTTAACAAGATGAAGTGGGGAATTGGAGCGTAAGAGAGAGACTGAGACTGGTTAGGAATATCTGGGAGTCATCTGCATAGAGACAATTAAATGGTGGGAGTTGGGGAGATCACCTAGGAAAAGAGTAGAAAGCCTGAAGCAAAATGGAGACGAGAGTTTTAGGCCACACCCACAACTGAAAGTAAGATTTGGATGGTGTTCAGCAAAGAATCGTTGGATATGTAGATAACCAAGAAAGAGCGTTGTCATGAAAACCTAGAAAGAGTATATAGGACCATAATATCAACAACTATAGTAATAGCTAGCATTTATATAGTGATCAAAGGTTTGTAAAGCACTCTAGGTATATTAGGGGTCAACAATGTCAAACCCCATTTGGGGTTTTCGTAGCTGAGATAATGGAGTGGTTTGTCATCTCCTTCTCCAGCTCATTTGACAGGTGAGGAAACTGAGGCAAACGGGGTTAAGTGACTTGCCCAGGGTCACACAGCTACTAAGTGTCTGAGGGCAGATTTGAACTCAGGAAGATGGGTCAACAGTCGGTTTGTAAAGGATGGAGGGGTGAGAAGGAGAGGAAGCAGAGGCTAGCTGACCTTGTTTCCATCTTCTATACATCTTTCAAAAATGAAAGTCAAGGGGCAACTAGGTGGCACAGTGGATAGGGCACCGCCCCTAGAGTCAGGAGGACCTGAGTTCAAATGCGCTTCAGACACTTGATGCTTAACTAGCTGTGTGACCCTGGGCAAGTCACTTAACCCCATTGCCTAGTCAAAAAAAAAAAAAAAAAAATCAAAGTCAGGTAGTGAGCCCTCCCTGCATCCACATTAATCTCTCCAGACAATTCTTGTTCTTCCTCTTTGCTGGACTTTTTCCCCTTTTGAGTCTTCTATTTTCCATTCTGACAGTGTCCTACTTCTCTTGGGTTGACGCACATGTGGCCTTCTAGATCCTTAAGTGCGGCCTTTTAATCGAATCAAAGGCCGCACTTAAGGATCTAGAAGGCCACATGTGACCTCAAGGCCTCAGGTTCCCCACCCCTGCCCTGGAAGATTTTAATCCCAGGGAATTATGTCCAGAGGCCTCCCTTTTGTGGTAGTTATTTTCACAAGCCTTGGGAGGTTCTGTCATGGCTTGGGTGCCCGTCCCAGGAAGAAAACAGAACTCTCTGCTATTGTCAGGGGGTTGACAGATTGTTCTTTTGTGCTGTGGCTCATCAGGGTGCCACCAGCCTGCCTGACTCTTCCTCTTCCTCTCACCTTTATTGGATAATCTCATCTAACAATACTTGTCAGTCTATTTTATGCCTCGGAGGACAAGCAGCTGAGAGGGTATAATTTCTCCCACTCCCTCTCTCTGCGACCACTTCCTTCAGATCATTTTTGTACCTGTCAGATTCTTTCTTCCTCCCTCTCCCCTTCCTCATGTCTGTTTGGGGTTTGGTTTTTTGAAGCAACGGGGTCGTTGTCCTGGAGTGAAGATAACCTGGCTTCTTTTACTATTTTTACAACTACAGGAACTCTTTCCCAATCCCCTTAATACTGGCACCTGCTCCGACTGATTATCTCCAATTTATCAGGTCTATATCTCATTTGTATGTTATCTCCTCCATTAGACTAGATGCTCCTTGAGGGCAGGGACTGTGTTCCATCTATCTTTGTAGCCCCAGGGCTTAGCTGAGCCCAGCACTAGGAGGAGCTTCCAGTAAATGCTTATTGGCTTGTTGATTTGACTTGGTCTTTAACTTTGTTGTGGAAAACATCAAAGAAAAGTAAAAGCTTCCTGTGCACTTGAGCAAGGGCAGGTAGGTGGTGCAGTGGATTGAGCACCAGGCCTGGGGTCCAGAAGGCCTTAACTCTGTTTTCTCATCTGTAAAAAAAAAATGATCTGGAGAAGGAAATGGCAAATCACTCCAGTATCTTTGTCAAGAAAACCCCAAATGGGGTCACGGAAGTGTTGACAGGACTGAGACAACTGAACGACAATAAAAGTGGATTTCAGCCCTTCCCTATCAGAGCTGGTAAGCACCTCAAAGTTCATTTAGACATGATACCTAGGATGCGTGGTGTGCCTAGGAGTTGGGATTGGATTTAGTGAGCTCTCAGATGTCTACTAGCTCTGACATTCTCTTCTATACTAGACAAGGCAGCATAATGGGACAGGAGATAGCTGTTCAACTTGGAGTCAAAACCCAGATTCAGACCCTACCTCTGCCACCGACTAGGTGATCAAGTCAGCTTGGACATCTAGGTGGTACAGTGGATAGAGCACAGGGCCTGGAGTTAGGAAGATCCCAGTTCATCTGTCAAATGAGCTGTTGAAGGAAATGACAAACCGCTCTAGTATCTTTACCAAGAAGACTGCAAATTGGGTCACCAAGTGTCTGACCCCAGTGAAAATGACTGAACCATAAGTCAGCATATCTGCAAATCTTTAAGACCATAAAAGGGTTTTGCTCCTCATGCAGTGGGTGGAGTGAGTTCTCACATACTTGAAATGACTGTGGAACCATTTAATCAAGTTAAGAAGCATTCGTTGTGCGCTGGATGGGTGTGGTAGAAATAGGGCAGATGGAATAGGGAAAAGATCTGCTTTGTGTCCCCAAGAAGGTACATGAAGCAGTGAGCAGTGTTATAATGCAGTGATGTAATGTTGTACAAAAGACTGGAAGTGCATGGGGACCAGAGAAGCGGAACTGGAGCTATAACTAGCAGGGGAGGAATGGACCTTTGCTGCAGGGGGCTGACATCTGATTGGAGGGGTGTGCTTGCTACCTCCCCAGAGGGTGTGTTTTTATTACCCACCCTATGGCAACCTTCCCTGAATCTCCCCTCATGGTCCTCCAGTGGCATGGGGCACAAATGTCCCCAGCAAACTCTGGGGGAACTGGCTTTTCCTTTGAGAGTGAGTACTTGTGTTCTGAAATCCAGGCACACAAGTACAAGATGGCAGCTATCTAAGAAATTCGTGTGATAAAGAACATGGGGGTGTTGGCCACAATGTTACATGAGCTGATAGGATAGGTGGACCTCGCTCGTGTTCCCATAAAGATGTTAACTTCAGGCTGAGTTAAGAGAAATAGAGCTTCCAGAATGAGAGAAGAAAGCTATCCTGCTGGTTTCTACCCTAGGCAGAAACAGCTGAAAAATACCGTCTAATTTAGGGGCTGTATTTCCAGAGGAACAACAACAAAGGTAAGCAGGGGCAGAGGACAGCCAAGATGATGAGGAAGGCTGAAGACCAGGTTTGTGGCAATAGGTTCCATGGAAGGAACTGAGAATGTTTGCCCTGGGAGAAGAGAAAGCTGGGGGGTGGGGGTGGGGTGGGGGGGCGTGGGAGATCATAGGATCACAGGACTCTTATTCTAGTAATCCAGCACCTTAATTTTGTGGATGAAGAGCCCAAGGCTCACAGAGGTAGAGACTTGCCCAAGGTGGGTCATGCGGTTAAGTGACTGAGCTGGGAATTCCATCGGAGATCATCTGACTCCAAGCCCAGATGTTTTCAGATATCTAAAGGGAACGGAAGAACAGTTTAAAGAATAACAGCAGTATTATAAATATTATTATTATTAACAATTGTTACTATTTATAAGATTAAAGAGAAAGATAATCAACTTTGAAAGACTTAGGAACTCTAATCAGCACAATGACCCACTACGATTCCAAAGGACTCAGGCCGAAGCCTGCGGCCCACCTCCAAATAGAGAGCTGACATAGACTCAGACAGCAGACTGAAGTCTTTTTTTTTTCTTTCCTCCTTCCCTCCCTCCCTTCCTCCTCTCTCTTCTTTCCTTTCTTCCTCTCTTTCTCTCTCTCCTTTCTTTCTCTTTTCCTTTCTTCCTTCTTTCTCTCTCTCTCCTCTCCTTTCTCTTTCTTTTTTTTTTAAGCAATGGTTAATGTGGGGATTTGTCTTACCTGACTAAATTTTTGTGATGTTTTGTTTTTCTTGCCTTCTCAATGAGTATGAAAGGAGTGTGTGTGGGGGGGGGGCAGAATTTGGATTGGAAAATAAAATGAATGAAAAAAAACCCCTCATATCCAAAGGGCCATCAAAGGACAGAGATAGCTGACTTATGCTTTTTTACCCAAGAGGAACAGAACTAGAGGCAATGGGGGAAAGTTATGGGGAAGCTAATTTCAAGTTCTGGTTTTATTATTTTAAATAAATTTTTGTTGCTACCTTTTTACATTAATTTCCCCCTAATTTCAAGTTAATAGAGCTTGAGAGGACCCTTAGACCATAGAATATGAGATCTGGAAAGCACCTCAGGGCACAGAACGCCAGGTTCAGGAGTGCCTTTAGAACCTTAGAGCTGGGAGGACCCTTAGACCACAGGATGTCAGAGCTGGGAGGGCCCTTAGACCACAGGATGTCAGAGCTGGGAGGGCCCTTAGACTATAGGATGTCAGAATTGGGAAACAGGATGTTGTATTTGAAATTAACAGATCATTTATCCAGCCTCCTCATTTTACAGATGAGGAAACCAAGGCCCAGAAAGAAGTGACTTGCCCAAGGCACCACATAAGTTCAGGGCACACATTCTTCCCCTAAGCCTAAGGTTTTCTCTCACTGGGCCTGTCCTCCTTCTCTCTTGTGTCGCAGGAAATAATGCCTCGGCTGAAGAAAAGATGCTCCCAGGCATTGATCCTGCTGGCCTTAGCTGTCGGGGTCCTAATTTTCCTCTTCCAAGACCATTCCTCTGAGCTCTTCTATGAGACTCATTGGCAAGATTTGGGGATGTCTGAGCCCCAACACCAAATAGTTCTGGAGCCCCAGCAACAGCAGAGGGTCCCAGAGACCCAACCCCCAGCCCTCCCTCAACGTCTTCTGGTTCCCTGCTTCGCCAATGCCTCTGTGGCCAACATGTCTGGCTTCTCAGCCCAGCCCAGGCACATCCAGGACTTCCTCCTTTACAAACATTGCCGGGATTTCCTGATCCTTCAGAATGCCCCCCCAAATAAGTGTACGGGGTCCCCTGGGGGTTTGGGCCCCGTCTTCCTCTTGCTGGCCATCAAGTCCTCGCCTAAGAACTATGAGAGGCGGGATCTCATTCGTCGGACATGGGGGCAGGAGAGAGAGGTCAATGGGGCCACCATCCGCCGACTCTTCTTGGTAGGCACTGAGCCTAACGGCCTGGAAGCTCGAAAAGTGAACTGGCTCCTGGCCATGGAGGCCCAGGCCCATGGTGATATTCTCCAGTGGGATTTCCACGACACTTTCTTCAATCTGACCCTGAAGCAGGTGAGTGGCAGACTGAGGGGAGGGAGATGACAGGTACCTCACTGTTCTCCAGTCTCAGACTCCACCATCTGGACTTGCTCTATTTTTCACTGGAAGCATCCCCGAAACCTGGACCATCCCATGGCCTGAAGTCTCTCTCTCCAACTCCTCCGTGACATCCCCAGTTAGTATCGGTCTTTTCTATTGATAATAGCAATCTCTTCCTCTTGGCAGTGTGGTGAAGGCAGGGGAGAACCCCGGGCTGCAGTCCTGAATCTACTTGTCTCCAATTTGCTGTGTGACCTTGGGCAAGTCATGGTCCCTCTGGTCTTTGATATGCCCTCTGAAATGAGAGTGTAGGACTAGGGCAGTGCTTCTCACATTAGCTGTCTCTGAGCCCTAGTGACTAGGGGCTGGGTTAGTCTTGAGACCTTTCTAAAATGTCTAACAGCCAATTCCCAGAATCATGAAGTCGTAGGACCCCTGAGCCCAGGGTCTTAGAGCTTGAGGGATCTTAGCATGTAGGTTGTCAGAGGTGGGGGTACAGGACATCAGTAGGGAGGGACCTCAGGACATTGCGATTCCATTTTCAGTGCCACCTCCTTCAAGAGCTCTCTTCTCCCCTCCCATCACTTTGTATTTATTTTGCATTTATCCTATATTTACTTCTCTGTGAACATCCTTATCCCCCTCCCCAGGGGAATGTAAGGTCCTTGAGGGTAAGGAGTCTCACTTTTGACTTTGGTCTCCAGTGCCAAGCATAGCACCTGGCAAGTAATAGGGGCTTGAAAAATATTTTTTGATCTATTGTTCTCCCATCTCTGACATTCTGTGTTCAATTAGAGACCATTTAGCATAATAACTTACAATTCTGCAATACTTTAAACCTTGGGTGAGGATTTTTATTCCCATTTTATAGGCTAGAAAGCTGAGGCTCTGAGAAGTTAAGTGACTTATCCTAGCTAGTCAGCATCTGTGGAGGGATCTGAGCCCAGGCTTTCTATCTCCAGATCCAATGTCAATATACTATACTTTTTTTTCGTAGGCAATAGGGGTTAGGTGACTTGCCCAAGGTCACACGGATAGTAAGTGTCTGAGGCCAGATTTGAACTTGGGTCTTCCTGACTCCAGGGCTGGTGCTCTATCCAGTGCACCACATAGCTGCCCCCAATTCTACTATACTATAGATGAGAAAATGAAATACACAGAGGGGAAATGATTCAAAATTACTTATTATAATTTTCAGTATCAAGCTCCACTGAATTTCTGTATTTCTCCAGCATTCGTCCCCTACCTTATCAGAAGGATCATGCTCCCAGCCTCTCGCTCTCTAGCTTAGCATGGGTGGTCCCATCAGGGTATTTCAAGCACCAAGATGTTCTAATACCAAATGAGTTTGGAAAATTCTAGGCTAGATGATCTCAAAAGTCCCACCGAGCTTCGAAACCCTCAGATTCCCAGGTAGACTTGTTAGTCCTCTCCAGACCCCGGTTTCCCTGCTGGCAAAATGGAAAGAGAATCCTTCTCCTGCCTCACTCAGAGGGCTGCTATTAGGAACTGGTGAAGTTAGGAATGGGAAGATGCATCATGGAGCATGGAGAGCCTGAGAGACTGTGAGCAGGTGAGTACCGAGCCCACAGGAGGGCTCCCCGTTCTACCTCTTGCTCTCTTTCTTATGGCAGGTGCTGTTTCTGGAGTGGCGGGCTGTCCAGTGCCCTGATGCTTCCTTTATCTTCAATGGCGACGATGATATTTTCGCCCACACGGACAACATGGTGGTGTATCTGCAGGATAATAAAGCAGACAAGCACCTGTTTGTAGGCTATGTCATCAGAAACGTGGGGCCCATCCGTGTGCCATGGAGCAAGTATTTTGTGCCAGAGCTGGTGATGAAGGAAAATAAGTACCCTCCCTATTGCGGAGGTGGTGGGATCCTGATGTCTCAATTCACCACTGGAGCCATCCGGCGTGCCTCCCACGTGATACCTCTCTTCCCGATCGACGATGTCTATCTGGGCATGTGCCTGGAGCGTGAAGGGCTGGCACCAGCCACACACATGGGAATAAGGGTAGCGGGTATCCAACCACCGTCACCCCGAATAGGGTCCTTTAACCCCTGCTTCTACCAAGACCTGCTCCTGGTCCATCGTTTCTTGCCCTATGAGATGCTACTAATGTGGGACGCCCTCAAGAATTCAGATCTGGAATGTAGTAAAGTCAGTATTATACAACCCAAGTAACTGAGGGTTGGTCCACAGGACCAGATGATCAGACTGAGTGAGAGACCCCTAAAGAGACTGACCCAGCATGTGACACTCAGAAGAGCAGAAGCCAGGACAAGTAACTTCAAAGCCAGCTGTGTGACCTTAACCAAGTCACTTCCCCTAGTCGGAACCTCAGCTTTTTCCTTTATAAAACTGGGGAGAGCACCCAACACTGTCCACCTCACAGGGCTGTTACATTTTGTAAGCTAGAGAAAAGCAAGTTTTCACTGGGGGAGAGAGGGAACATCAAGTCTCTGTGGTACCCCCAACTAGAATGACCTTGGCTGGGTCCCCTATACCCTACCTCAGTTTCCTCAACTGGCAAAATGGGAAGAAGAGTCCCTGCCCTGCCTTGTGAGGATGAGATGAGATGACAGCTGGGACCCGGGCACAGAGGCACAGTTTGAGGGAGAGCAGCAAAGGCGAAGATTATTAGCTTGAATGAGGGAAGTGGGTTTTCTCCGTGCTCTGCCCCCTAAAAGGAAGAAAGGAAGGAAGGAAGGAGGGACGTATATCTACTTTGTGCCAGACATTGTACTAAGCCAGTTACAAATATTATCTCACGTGATTCTCACAACAACCTTGGGAAGTAAATGCTATTATTATCCCCATTTTACAGTTGAGGAAACTGAGGCAGGCAGCAGTTAAGTGACTTGCCCAGGATCACACAGCTAGTAAGTATCTGAGGCCAGATTTGAACTCAGGTCTTCTTGACTCTAGGTCCAGCTCTCTAGCCACTGTGCCCCCTAGCTCCCCCCAAAAGGCTGCATGTAGCTTCTGCCTGACTCTCTCAAGGGGTGGGATCAGGAGTGGTCTCTGTGACCAGTCCCCTGTCTTACCTCTGAAAGCTGAGGAGTTGGGGAAAGAGTGGGAGCACACAGGGCAAGCTCTGCAGGACCAGTATCGTCTTCTCCCATAATCCCGTAATTTGGGGTGGGAGGTGTTTTCCTGCGGGGTCTGCTGAGGGGTCCGGAGTGGAGATGGATATGAAGTACCTTTCTTCTTTCTTCCCTGACCTAAATCCCTAGGGAATTTTGACTCCATCCTTAGAATGCTGCTATTCCCTGCCCCCAACCCTGAGCTGCAAGTGCCGCTACCCCCAGTCCTCTTTCAGGTCAGTCACCTAACATTTATTAAGCACTTACTGAGTGCTAAACATGGTGCTAAGTGTTGGGGATACAAAGAAAGAAAAAATTCATCCCTGCCCTCAAGGAGCTCACAGTCTAATAGGGGATAAGACATAAATCACTAGGTACACAAGAGATACAGGCTGGAAGGCAACATGGGAAGGGGAAGCACTAGCAGGTGGGGGCAGGCAGGGGACACTGAGAAAGGCCTCTTGCATAAGGTAGGTTCTGAGCAAAGTCTTTTTTTTTTAATTTTTAGGCAATTGGGGTTAAGTGACTTGCCCAGGGTCACACAGCTAGTAAGTGTCAAGTGTTTGGTCTGAGGCTGGATTTGAACTCAAGTCCTCCTGACTTCAGGGCCTGTGCTCTATCCACTGCGCCACCTAGCTGCCCCCCTGAGCAAAGTCTTAAAAGAAGCCAGGGGAACTAAGAAGCAGAAGTGAGGAGGGGAGGGCATTCCAGGCATGGGGCACAGCCAAGGCAAATGCACGGAGATAGGAGATGCAGGGTTGTTTTCAAGAAAAGACTGTAGAGTAAGTGGAGAGGGGTAAAGTGTAAGAAAATTGAAAAGTTAGGAAAGGGCCGGGTTGGGAGGACACCTTCTGATTTAGGCCTCGGGGTGTTTAAACCAAGATGGATTAGCTGCTGGCCCTGAATGTGGGGTAGACTGGAACAGCAGATTTGGTGTGAGAAGACCCGACTTCAAGGCCTATTTTTATCAGCGACTGTTTGATACGACTTTGGACCAGTTGTACGATGACTAATCTAAAAACGGGAACTTTGAGGTTATCTGTTTCAACGCCTTCATTTTAAGGGAAGGCTGAGAGCGTCATTTACCCAAGGTCATGGGATCATATGTCTAAAGGGGGAAAAGAGCTCAAAAGCCGTTGAATCCAACCCCTTCCTAGAGAATGTGGGTTGTAGGAGGTCAAATGAAGGAAAGATCAAGAATTTCTTAAGTGTATCAGATATGTCAGGCTCCTAGAGAACGTGGGTTGTAGGAGGTCAAATGAAGGAAAGATCAAGAATTTCTTAAGTGTATCAGATATGTCAGGCTCCTTTAAACCCCACTTAAAATTTTTTAAATCCTTTAAAACATTATCTTGTGTTGTAGGTAGTAGTTGGTGCTACTATTATCCCCATTTTACAGATGGGGAAACTGAGTCACAATTAGTGACTTGCCCAGGGTCACACAGCTAGTAAGGGTCTAGAGGCCAGATTTGAACTCAGGTCTTCCTGACTCCAGATCCAGCTCTCTACCCACTGTAGTATCTAACTAGCAAATAATCAGGCTGAACTCATACAGGTAGTAAATTAGCAGGGCCTGGAGCAAACCCAGGTCCTCTCACTCTTAATCCAGTATTCTTCCACTATCCCACCATGAGGCAGTCTCTCCCTTCTCAAAGTTTGTTTTCCCATCTGCAAAATGGGTAAGTTTGGACTAAATGTACAATAGAGGCTTTTTTAGGTCTAAACCCTGTGATCCTCTGGGTTTCCCTCTGGGTCCCTCATGTGCCCTAGCTCTTCCTCGGGGCATTAGGCAGAACCCTAACCTGCCCCAGAGAAGGGAGGAGGAGCCCCTTTCTAACCAAGAGTCCTCATTTCCAAGGAAGCGCACAGTCTCTGATGGGAAGCTACTTGCCTGAGGTCAAGGGAGGCTCTGTATCCACACAGCATGGCCCAATACATAGGAGGCAGCATAGGACAGTGGGAAAAAAAGCACACCTCCAGAGCTGCGGGACCCCGGTTAAAATCTTGCCGCTGCGGCTTATTACTGTGTGACGTTGGACAAACGACTTAACTTCCCCGGCCTAGAAATTCTCATCATTTGTGAAATGAGGGAGGTCTGAGCAGACGGCCCCTGCCAGCTCTCAATCCTTGATCTCTTCACTATAAAGCCGGAGCACCGACTTCCTCATTGTCCCGGCAGGATGCATCTGGGATTGGAGCCGAGCCGAGAGGATGGAGCAGTATCGGGAACTTCCCAGAGGGATTTGGTGTTTCCAGCTGTCAGAGGTAGAAGTAATCTCAGATGCCATCTAATCAGGCAAAAGACATTTATTAAGCTCCTGCCATGCACCAGGCATTGTGCCGAGCCTGGGGGCTACAGAAAGAGTCAACACAGCCCCTGCTCTTGTCAAAGAATTTACAACCTAATCTAATACAACCTCCTCATTTTACAGATGATACAGATAAAACAGGGCCAGATTGAGGAAGCCGTTGCCCTAGGTGGCCCAGTGGACAGAGCACTGGTCCTGGAGTCAGGAGTTCAAATCTGAACTCAGACACTTAACTAGCTCTGTGACCCTGGGCAAGTCACTTAATCTACTAACCTCAGTTTCCTTATCTGTAAAATGATCTGGAGAAGGAAATGGCAAACCACACCAATATCTTTGCTAGGAAAAACCCAAGTGGGGTCATGGGGAGTCAGACTCAACAAACAGCAACAGTAAGTCCCTAGGACTTAAATTCAAGCCCAGGGGACTTTCCACTGAATCCCACTAACTTCTTGGGAGTGGCTGGGAGGGGGTGAAACAATGTCAGGGCCTGGTTTACTCCTCCTTCCCCAATAAAAAATTATTGAAAGCCCTGCACCTGTGCCTCTCCCCATCCGTGGTCTCTGAGTGTGACCTTGGCCCCATTTCCAAGAAGCCTCCAAGGGAAGCTGTTGGAGATGTACTGAGATGGATTAGTAGCTGGACTCCAACTTTCCTGCCCCTCTGGGTTTCTGGGTTTCCCTTCCCACCTTTCTGTGCCTAGTGTCCCCCTCTTCCTCGATCTAAGCTGAATTGGGAGTTGATGCTAGAGGAGTAGGGAGTGCGGCAATGTGGAGAAGGCAGACAGACGAGAAGGAAACCAACATTTATTAAGCACCTACTATGCAGCAGGCACGAGTGCTAAGCACTTTCCAAATATCTCCTTTGATCCTCACAGTAACCCTGGATGGTAGGTGCTGTTATTATCCCCACTTTATAGTTGAAGAAACTGAGGCAGACAACGTGACTTGCTCAGGGTCGTATATGGATTTGAACTTGGGTCTTCCTGACTAGCCCTCTACCTCTACCCAGCATGCCACCTAAGTGCTGGAGGGCAATGGATTTCTGGGTCATGGAGGCCTTAGCCGTGCACAGAGGCCCTGAAGTCCACAAAGACAACGGAACATAGGAAAAAGAAGCCAATCTGGACTCAGCAGACTGCTGAGACTAGCTTATGATTTCTTCTTGAGACCTACTTTCCTTATCTGTAAAAAGACAGATGGTCTCTACTGACTGCCATTTGTGATCCGGATTTTTTCCACTTCTTTTCAGTAGCCTTATCTGCAAGTTGGGGGAAATGTCTTTTCCATAATCTCCATCCCGGGGTGATTAGAAGAAAACCACTTTAAAAATTCTTCTTCTCCTTGGACTCCTAGGGGCAACAACCACCCACTGGTCCCCATGGGGAGTGACTTCAGCCAAGGTCTCCACCCCATCCCTCAACGCACCACAGACAAACATTACCCTTTGCTAGTTTCTTAGGGTTTCCCCCCCCACCCGGGACAAATACAGAAGACAAAGTGAGGATATTTGAAGTCACAACATTGGAGCTCAGGGTTAGCGGAGGTAATAACCTTGCCTGGTTCTCTTTCCCTCCCCCAGAAACTACAGACTTTCTAGTCAAGCCTCCAATTGCTGCAGGGAGATCTGGGGACCACTGAAGGCCACAGGCTTGAACCCAAACCCCAGGAGACTGAGTTCAGAGCTAAGGCACCACACAGCCCGGGCTAGACCCCAGACTCTGTTCCTTTGATCTTCTTGGGAGTACTTGGAGAAGTCAGTGGACCTTTCTGCCTCAGTTTTCCTTTCTGGGGAAACTAATGGGGGCAGAAAGCTAGCAGATCTTGTTTGGTGCAGCCGTCGTTACAACAGTGTTTGGCTGGGCTGGGGGCTCTTCTCCAGCGATGGGCTCTGTAGATGCCAGAGTGGGGCTCCAGTCCCCCTGCATCTGCAACCAGGCCAGGCCTCAGCATCAGTCCCACGTCCAAGTTCTCCTCCGTGTTGGCGTCTGGTGCCATTCCTGGGAAGGGTCTGTTTTGAAGTAACTGAAGTATTTCTCCTGAGGGAGGGGTGGGAAGGAGGTACCAGACAAGACCAACCCCAGGGAAGTCAGCAAAATGTGTCGGCTGCACATTCCCCTGGTCCCCCCATTCAGCACCCTCCCCCGCCCCATCTCAGGCTTATCACTCTGGACGCAGAAGCACATGAATACCTTGAATGCCTACTGGCTTTGCAACCACAGGCAAATTGCTCAACCTCTCTGAAATTCAGTATGAAACACACTACAGTGTGATACAGTGTGATAGGAAAGAACATTGGTTCTGGATTCAAATCCTGCCTTTGACACTACCTGTGTGAGCTTGAGTAACCTAGTCACCTTTTGGGGCCTCAGTTTCTTCCATAAAATGAAGAAGTTAGACTGAATGACCTCTAAGGTCCTTCTAAACACTATATTATCCATTATTATAAGTAAAGTTTTATTATCAATTATTTTATGAATTTATTTGCAAATAAGATTGTTACTAATACAGATAATTATTATCAATGATAATAGTCAGCATTTACTTAACCCTTTAAGGTTTATAAAGCACATTATAAATATTTCATTTGGTTCTCACAACAACCCGGGGAGGTAGGTGCTGCTATTATCCCCCTTTTTTATAGATGCGTAAACTGAAACAGAAAAAGGCTAAGTGACTTGTCCTGGGTCACGCAGCTATTAAGTGTCTGAGGTCACATTTGAACTCTGATCTTCCTGACTCCCCAGCTAGCTGTTATCTACAGCCCTCATTCTGTTCTACAGGGCTAATAAAATATTTACTACCTCCTTTACTGAGCTCCTGTGCTTCCTGCCCTCCTCCAAGCATGCGCGCGCACGCACACACACACACACACACACACACACACACACACACACACACAATCTTTGCCATTTTCTCAGGGGTGGGAGGGAGGGGTTACCAGAAGCAATTGTAAGGGACAGTGTTGAGATTTGAAGGCACAACACTGAGGCTCAGGGATAACAGAGAGACCTTCCTTGCTTGGTTTCCTGGAACGAGCACTGGATTTGGGGTCCAAAGACCTGGGTTTGAATCTCAGACCTGCCATAACCTGTGTAATCTTGGGCAAATGTTGGTGGGGCAGGGCTCAGTTTACTCCTCATTAAAATGAAGGCATTGGACTACATCAGGCATTCTTAATTTGGGGTTCACAGATCTGGCTGGATTCCAGAAGAGTTAGTGAACTTGGATGGGGGAAAATTGCATTTTTATTTTCACTAACCTGTAACTGAAACTTGGCATTCTCCTCAATTAGCATTTAACCACGATTCTGAGAAGGGGTCCCTAGGCTTTGACAGACTGTCAGAGGGGTCTGGGGCACAAAAAGGGGTTATGAAGCCCTGAACCAGATGTTGGGAAGTGAACCCAGATTGTGGAAGTCCAAATCAGACCCTCTTTCCATTATCCCACAGTACTCACCTCCTGTCCTCCAGCTCAGGGGACCTAGTAAAGACTTGCAGATTGACAGATGAAGAAACAGACATAGATGGAAACAGACTGGAGGCACATTCATCAATGGACTCGGTGACACCCACACACCCAGACACACGAGCTAAGGGAAACTGGGGACCTGTTTCCCACCCTCCCCCTGTCCCAAGGACTCACGGTCACCACTGATGCCCTGCCTTTCCTCAGGGGGGGCCCAGCGGGGGCCGCCACAGACCCGGACGAGGGCCCGGATGAAGTCGTGGGCACAGAGTTTCTGGGGTTCCTCCCTGGAGCATCCCCGGGCCGGCAGGAGCAGGAGCAGGAACAGGGACAGCAGGTGGGACATGGCCTGGGCACAGGGTCAGAAGAGGGTGATGGTGGAGCCCTCCTCAAACCAGAGCTCCTGCTCTTATAGTCCTCCCCCAGGCTTCCCCCTGCTCACCCACCACCTACTCTCCCCACCCCCCTGCAGCTGCAGAGTCCCGGAGGCCGTTCTGGAAGATCTGATTGGGCTCAGTGCCTGGGAAGGAGGAACAGGGCACCTTAGGTGCCAAGGCCAGTGTGGCTGTAGGGCTAGAGAGGCCCAAGAGAAGGGAGCTAGGGAAGAAGGCAGGGAGATTCTGGAGGAGAGACCAGATGCCCACAGGGAGGGCAAGGCCGGAGCAAAGGGGATGCCCACCCTTGACAGAGGTGGAAGAGGCCCTGGAGGCTGGCCAGTCTGACCCATATTCAAATGTCCCCAGCCAGTGCTCGGCCACTCTCTGGCTCGTCCACCCCTAGAGGGATGAGGAACACCCCCACCCCACCTGCCTGTGGCCCAGTCTGAACATTCCGAAGTTTGAGGGGGTTTTTTTGGTTTGTTTATTTTTGCTGAGGACAAGCCTAAATCTACCTTTGCAATTACCCCCAGCTCTGGTATCAAGCAGAACAAGTCAGACCCCACTTCTATCTGTCCTGCAACAAGCATTTATTAAGTACTTACTGTTTGCTGAGCCCTGTGCTATACCCTGGGGATACAAATATGAGCAAAAAGAAAGACAATCCCTGCTCACAGAGGGCATATGTTTTATGGGCAGCTGGATGACACAGCGGATACAGCACTGGGCCTGAGTCCGGAAGAACTGGGTTCAGATCTGACTTCAGACATTTACTAACATCTCCCATTGCATCCGGGGCCGTTGACAGTCATCCTGATCTATGTCTTACCAACGGCCCAGATGACCCCGGAGGAGAGAGTGAGGCTGGTGACTTTGCCCTGCTCTGCCTCACTTAAATCCACTTCACCAGCAAGTCAAGATATCCACCACCCTTCTGATGTCCTGCATCCTCTTTGACAAGGAAAGACAAACAACAACAGTTGTGTGACCCTGGACAAGTCATTTAACCTCTGTGTGCTTCAGTTTAAAATGGGGCTAATAATAGCTCCTACCCTCAAAGGATTGTTGTGAGGATCAATTGAGATTTGTAAAGTGCCCAGCACACAGCAGGCGCTATCTAAATGCTTATTCTCTTTTCCTTATTCTCTAAGGGGGGAAGACAACAGATACAAGGAAGCTGGAAAGGGGAGGGCTATCCACTGGGGGCATCCTGTGAAGCCTGGAAATCCAGAAGTAGAGCTAGGAGAGGAATGAAGATTGGCTTGTCTTGGCCTCTGTCCAAGATGGAGGCACAGTTGATTAGCAAGCATTTATTAAGTGCCTACTATATGCCAGACACTGTGCTAAGTGCTGGGAATACAAAGAAAGCCCCCGCAACCAAAACAAAACAAAACAAAACAAAACCACAACATAACAACAACAAAAACCAATCCCTGTGCTTGAGGACTCCATAAGCTAATGAGAAAGACAAGGTCTAAACAACTCTATACAAACTCCTGTTTTTTGTTTTTTGTTTTGTTTTACTTTTTTTTTTTTTTTTTGGTTAGGCAATGGGGTTAAGTGACTTGCCCAGGGTCACACAGCTAGTAAGTGTCAAGTGTTTGGTCTGAGACTGGATTTGAACTCAGGTCCTCCTGAATCCAGGGCCGGTGCTCTATCCACTGGGCCACCTAGTTGCCCCCCCCCCCCCTTGTTTGTAGATATAGATGGGAGAGCAAATTAAGAGTAGACTCAGAAAGAAGGAACTAGGGTTAAGGAGGGGGGAGGAGAGCTAGGTGGTGCTGCAGTGGATAGAGCACCAGCCCTGAAGTCGGAAGGCCCTGAGTTCAAATTGGGCCTCAGACACCTACTAGCTGTGTGACCTTGGGCAAGTCACTTATACTTTTGTCTGCCTCAGTTTCCTTATCTGTAAAATGTGGCTAATAATAACACCTACTTCATAAAATAATTGTGAGAATCAAATGCAAAGTGAGCAGAACCAGGAGAACATCATGCACAGTAACAGCCACATTGTGGGATGACTAACAGATAAACTTAGCTCTTCTCAGCAGCACAATGATCTAAGACGATTCCAAAAGACTCCTGATGGAAAATGCTATCCATACTCAGAGAAAGAACTATGGAGTCTGAATGCAGATTGAAGCACACTATTTTCATTTTTTTTGTTTTTTCTTTCTCATGGTTTCCCCCTTTTGTTCTGATTCTTTTTTCACAACATGACTAATGTGGAAATACGTTTAATATGATTGTACATGTGTAACCTATATCAGATTGCATGCCATCTTGGGGAGGGGGGAGGGAGAAAAAAATTTGGAACTCAAAATCTTATAAAAGCGAATTCTGAAAACTATCTTTACATGTAATTGGAAAAAATAAAATACTATTAAGTGGGAAAAAAACAAAATAAAGAAATTCTCCTCACATCCATAAAAAAGAATCAAATGAAATATTTTTAAACCACTTTGCAAACCCTAAAGTGTGATATAAATGCTATCTATGATGATGATGGTGATGATAATGAAGAGGATGAGGATGAAGATGAGGTTAATGACAATGAACTGGAGTGGGAGAGACTTCAGGCAGGGAGGCAGACCAGCAGGCTATGGCAATAGCCCAGGTGTGAGGTGATGAGCGCACTGGGTGGTGGTGGGGTCAGAGAAGAGAAAGAAATGTATATAATGACAAAAAAGAAAGGTTGAAACAACAGGACTTGGCCATTGATTTGGTGGGGGGGGTAAGAGGGGGTGAGGAGTCAAAGAGAATACCTAGGCTGTCTCCCTGGAGACATCACGTCCACAAATAACTATAGTAGAAGGACAATTGAGGAAGGGTATACCTGCCAACACCATCACAGTCGACACCATCAATTATCAACCAGCTGCCTTGGAAAGGCAGGTAAGCCCATGAGTACTAGAAACAGCACAACACCCCAGACCACCTGCTTCTGAGGAGATGGAACCTGCCATCAATGCCAACTGCCAGAAAACCACCATGGAAGGTCCCAGAGAACAGCAGAGCCCTTCAAACCACTAGCTCATCTTCCAGCACAGGCCCCACAACTATCATCCAGAGAAGTGTCCCCTGTGGACACGAGGCCTGATATTGATGTCAACTGCCGATCAACTTTCATGGATGAGAAGGAAAGCCAAGAGCCCTAGAAACAGCAGTGATCCTCAAGCGAGTATCTCCACCTTCAGCCCAGACCCCACCAGCACCCAAGGAATCATCTCCTGTGGAGAAGGAGCCTACCAACCTTCCCACTCCAACCACAAACTGCCACCCAACTGCCAAGGAAGGGAAAACACACCCCAAATCCTTACCATTAGTAGCAGCCTCTAAGCCGTCACATCTTCCAAGTCATCCACAGAACCCAAGTATCTTCCAAAGCCTTCGATGGAACCATCATGTCTTCCAAGTCATCCTTGGAACCATCACATCTTCCAATTCATCCACGGAGGTCATCATCTATGGCAACACACCATTTAGAGAAGAGACCCTCTGTACTTATCACCAACTGCACAAACAGCCCATCAACTCCCACTGTATGGAGGAGGAAATCATATTAAAACCAAGGGAAGACATTCAGAAGCAAAAGAATGGATCCTCTCAAAGACCAGAAGGTTATTACAAGATCAGAGGGAAAACGGATTCTATTTTCCAGGCATTGGAGGGAGGTGTGTTGGCCCCACATGTACACTTGTGTAGTTCAAATGTGGAGAGTCTCAAACTGTACCCACTGTATTCATTATCCCGTGGGAGGTGTTATGCCCTGTCTCGTTCTACAGGTCGGAGACTATGTATTTGCCAAAAGTGTAATGTGAAAAGGACATGATTTCTATGTTTCAGACATTATCATGGTGGCACTCAAGAAAGATGAGCCAAATGACAGATTCTATACTGTTTTGAAGTGTAACAACAGAAGAGACTTTTTTGCCTCAGAAGTAGTCTTATTAAAATCAGCCAAAACAAATATGTAGTCTCTGGTTCCTTTATAAGCTTCCCCAACCCTGTTCTACAGCAGTGAAAGAAGCCTCCAAACAGGACGAGAAGGAGATGAATTCTGATTTTATGCTTTTTCCTTTCGAAGAGGTTGGGACTGGCCCATTAAGAGACCCGATGAATGAGAATTCAAAAAGGAAGGAGAATAAGAAGAAATTTGACATAAAAGAAGCACAATTGGCTCTTGACTGATCATTTATCCCATTCTGTTTCCCAGGCCTCATTTCTCTAGCTAGACAGGAGTTATAAATGGTAACGGCAATATTATATGATGAAGAACTCTGAATGACTTAGCTATTCTCAGCAACACAATGATCCAAGACAATCCCAAAGGACTCATGATGAAGCATGCTATCCACCTCCAGAGAAAGAACTGATATTGTCTGAATACAGACTGAAGCATGCTATTTTCACTTTCTTTCATTAATTCTTTTATTCGGGTCTTCTTGTACAAAATGACCAATATGGAAATGCTTTGTATGATTGCACATGTATATAACCTATATCTGATTGCTTACCATCTCAAGGAGGGAGGAAGGGAGGGAGGGAGGGTTAGAATTTGAAACTCAAAATTTTTTAAAAAAATGTTTAAAAAATTGTTTTAACATGTAATTGGGGGAAAATAAAATCATATATTGGGGGAAAAGTACAGAAATCTTTAAAAATCTTAAAGAAAAAATCTTAAAATGGAAACATTTAAGAAAGAAAGGAAGGAAGGAAGAAAAAAGGAAGGAAGGAAGAAAGGAAGGAAGGAAGGAAGGAAGGAAGGAAGGAAGGAAGGAAGGAAG
>NW_020949696.1:604891-645905 GCF_900497805.2 Vombatus ursinus
GGAAGGAAGGAAGGAAGGAAGGAAGGAAGGAAGGAAGGAAGGAAGGAGAAATATCGAGGAAGGATCCACCACAGCTGGGGAAATCAGGGAAGACTTCATGCAGGAGGTGGTACTTGATCTGACCCTAGAAGAAAAGCAAGGATTTTGAGTATTAAAGTGAGGAGAGAGAGCATTCCATGAATGGGAGACAGAATGCAACAACAGGGAGACAGGAGATGGAGTTTGTGCTTTGGGAAACAACTAGTGGTCTAGCTTTTCTAGAATGTAGTTTGTGAAGGGAAATGGGATGAAATAAGATTGGAAATGAAGTCTTCAGAGCCTAGATCTAGAACTGAAAGGGATCTCAAAGGGTCCTCATTTTACAGATGAGGAAACTGAGGTCTACAGAAGTTAAGTGACTTACCCAAAGTCCCATAGGCTAGGATTTGAACCCAGCTCCTTTGAACCCAGAGCCAGAGCTCTTTTCACTATACCACACTGCTGTTCCTCTCCTGTGAGCATGAGTCCTGGTGGAGCTGTCTAGAGCCTTAAATGTCAAGTTGAAGACTTTGGATTATAATAATAGCTAGCATTTTTATATAGAACCTACTATGTGCCAGCTAAGCACCTTACAAATCTTACGTCAAATCCAAGGGATGCCCATCAACTGGGGAATGGCTGAACAAGTTGTGGCATACAATTGTGATGGAGTTCTATTGTGCTATAGGAAATGACAAGGGGGGTGGGGTGTCAGAAAAACATGGCAAGATTTGTATGAACTGATGTAAAATAAAGTGAAAAGAACCAGGAGATCATTGTGCACAGTAACAGCAATGTTGTAATGATGATCAATGGGGAAAGACTTGCCTATTCTGATCAATGCAATAATCTGAGACAATTCCAAAGGACTCATGATAGAAAAAAATGCTACCTACCTCCAGAGAACTGATGAACTCTGCAAATTGAAGTATAATTTTCTTTACTTTTCTGACTTTTTAAAAAAATATGGCTAATATGGAAATTTTGCATGATTTCACATACAGAATTGACATCATATCACTTGTCTTCACAGTGGGTGTGGGAAGAGGGGGAGAAAGGGAGAGAATTTAGAACTCAGAATTTTAAAAGAAAAATGTTAAAATAAATAAATAATAAATTTTAAAATTTATAAATTATCTCCTTTGATCCTCACAACAACCCAGAGGGTAGGTGCTACTATTATCCTATAGAAAACTGAGGCAAACAGAGGTTAAATGACTTGCCCAGGGCCACACAGCTAGTAAGTATCTGAGGCCAGATTTGAACTCAGGTTTTCCTAACTCTAGGCTGAGAACTCTTTCTTATTGTGCCACCTAGGAGCTGATAGTTAATGCGCTTTTGGGCCATGAAGCCATATATAGAGGCCCTGAGTGTCAAAGAAAAAAATTAAGACTAATACTATGTTCTATAATTTAGGCTCATGTCTGCTAGAAATAGTTTTATTGAATTTACCATTAATCTATAACCAAGTCAACTAGCTTGGAAAGAAAGAGATGTCCAAACTGGCTCAGTTCCCCCCACCCTTGCCCTCTTACATGCCTTCTCTGTTTTAAGAGAATATGAGGTTGTGTGACCCTGGGCAAATCACTTAACCCCAATTGCCTCACCAAAAAAGGCAAAAAAAAAAATACGAGGCGACACGGGAATCCTCAGCAAGACAAAAATTGCTGAACATACAGATTTGGGTTAATATTTCAGGGTAGTCACAGCTCAGTTCCTTTCTGAACCACAGCTCTTAAGAATTGTTAAGTTCCTAGCTTTGAGCAATCTCTTAACCTTGAAAGCGAAAGTGGGTATTACACTTAGGATATTAACTGGTGCCAATGACTTTAGGGTCAGGCTTAGGGTCAGGCTTGGAGTCAGACTGACTCATCTCCCAAGTTCAAATCTGATCTCAGACACTTAGTAGCTGTGTGATCCTGGGCTAGTCACTTATCCCTGTTTGCCTCAGTTTCCTCATTTGTAAAACTAGCTGGAGAAGGAAATGGAAAACCACTTCGGTATATACTTACTAGCTGTGTGACCCTGGGCGAGTCACTTAACCCTGTCTGACTCAGTTTCCTCATCTGTAAAATGAGCTGGAGAAGGAAATGGCAAACCACTCCAACATCTTTGCCAAGAAAATCCCAAATGGAATCATGAAGAGTTATACGTGACCGAAAAATGACTCAACAACAACAACATATTTGGAAATAAAGGTGATATAGAAATATATTTACCCATAATTTTTAAAAAATCTTTTATAAATTCTTATTGACTTCATTCCTCTCAGCTAACAGTAGCTCAGTGACAAAACAAAGGAAAAGAACCTGATTAACTCAGCATGATCTGTTCTTGATAAAGATAGCTGCCTTCCTGGAAACTCTGCTTCACTTTCTGGGTGTTCACTAACTTTTCTTGTAATAAAACAACTGTTGGATGATTCCAGGAATTGAAGTCAAGGTTACTGCACTGTCGTTTAGATTTTCTATTATCTTGGGGGAAAAAAATCCACGCAACATCAGTCCCTTTGAGTCTTATGAAACATCTTTTAGAAAGATTATTTTTATCTTTTCCATTATTCTGTTGATGTCTTTGCCCATTTATCATTTCTTGATTACTGCTCTAACATTTGGACATTCCCTTATAACAAAGGAAAACCATTAAGGAAGGAAATACCTTCACAAAAACATTCTGTAGGTGCCAGTTGCTTTTCTTTTTTGAAATTAAATTTTATTTATTTATTTTTGTTTCTTGTGTCAGTTGTTTTTCAAGTACTATCTCATTTGATCCTGAGAGGAAGGTGCTATTATTCCCATTTTACAGATGAGGAAATGAAATAGAACAGGGTAAGTGACTTGCCCAGGGTCATACAGGTAGTAAATGTCTGACGTGGAATTTGAATTTAGGTCTTCCTGCCTCTGGAGACAGTTAGGTGGCACAGTATTTTTCAGTCATGTCTGACTATTTTTTATTTTTTTTTATGCCAGTTGTTTTTCAAATATTATCTCATTTGATCCTGAGAGGAAGGTGTTATTAATTATTCCCATTTTACAGATGAGGAAACTGAATAGACACAGAGCCCAGTGCTCTATCCACTGCCCCACTAAACTGCCTCCCAGATTTACTTACCCATCCCTAACCCTCGAATCTCCAAATGCTTATCAGACATCTCTACCTCTTAAAGTCCAATAGACTTCTTAAACTCAGTATATCCCAAACTGAATTCATTATCTTTCACCCCAAACCCTCTCCCCCTTCTCAGCTTCCCTACTACTGTTGAGGACACCCCCATCCTCCCAGTCCCCCAGGCTCACAACCTGGGTATCATCTTCAACACCTCATTATCTCTCCCCTCCCTCTCCTCCATATCCAATCTGTTGCCAAGGCCTGTCCATTTTACCTTTGTGACATCTCTTGAATATGCCCCCTTCTTTCCTCTAACACGGCCACCATTCTGGCTTTGATCTCTTCACCCCTTGACTATTGCAATAGTCTGCTGGCTGGTCTGTTGGCCACAAGTCTTTCCACGCTCCCATCTATCCTCGATCCAGCTGCTGGTAATTTTCATAAAGCACAGTTTTTACCAAATCACCACTCCATGCCTCAAGAAATTCTAGTAGCTCCCTATCACTTCCAGGATCAAATACAAAATCTTGGGGTTCAAAGTCCTTCACAACTTAGTCCTGCAGCAGGTGCTTAATAAATGTTTATTGACTGATTGACTAAATAATACCTCTGATCTATTGATTGACTCCACTGCTTGAAGGTGTTCCTACCCCACAAAAGTAATCAGCATCTTGTCAGTTACTTTAAATGGGAGGGATTTGATTGATTGACTCCATCACCCCACCCTTACTGAGATGCAAAAAGGTTCCTTCTATTGATTATCTCCAATTTGTCTTATGTATATCTTCTTTTGTAGAGTTGTTAACATATTGTCTCTCCCATTAGACCATAAGCTCCTTGAGGGCAGAGATTGTCTTCAGCCTTTCTCTGTATTTTTAGTGTGGGCCACCCCCAGTCATCCTGTTCCAAAGCTGGTCTATTCCCTAAGACACCACAATACTGAAGAAAATAACATAACTTTAGTTGATAAAGTAGTGGCAGGATTTGAGAAAATTGACTCCAATTTTGAAAGAAGTTCTACTGTGGATAAAATTCTATCAAACAGCATTGCCTGCTACAGAAGAATCTATAGTGAAAAGAAGAATCAGTCAATGTGGCAAACTTCATCGTTGTCTTATTTTAAGAAATTGCCACCCCAGCCTTCAGCAACTACCACCCTGAAGAGTCAGCAGCCATCAGCATCGAGGCAAGACCCTCTACCAGCAAAAAGATTATGACTTCACTGAAGGCTCAGATGATGGTTAGCATTTTTTTAGCAATGAAGTATTTTTTATTTGAGTTATGTACATTGTTTAGACATAATGTTATTGCACACTTAAAAGATTACTATATAGTATAAACATAACTTTTATATGCACCGGAAAATAAAAGAAAATTTATATGACTTGCTTTATTGCGATATTTGGTTTATTATCTAGAACCAAACCCACAATATATCTGTTTATACCTATATGGTTAT
Organism: Vombatus ursinus; assembly: GCF_900497805.2. Classification (NCBI taxonomy): domain Eukaryota; kingdom Metazoa; phylum Chordata; class Mammalia; order Diprotodontia; family Vombatidae; genus Vombatus; species Vombatus ursinus. The sequence goes on from NW_020949696.1 coordinate 609,477, forward strand.
TAGAGAAGGAAGTATCAAATAAGGGTTTTTTCCCAGGACTAGGGAGACATGGGCATGCTTATAGGCAGTAGGGAAGCAACCAATAGACAAAAAAAGATTTAAAATAAGTGAGAATGGAGATAATAAAGGGGATAATCTGCTGAAGGAGATGGGATGAATTTGGATTTTATCATTTCAAAAGTTCTTTTTAAAAGAATATGCACTTGTTGGTAGAGTTGTGAACTGATCCAACCATTCTGGAGAGCAATTTGGAACTATGCCCAAAGGGCTATAAAACTGTACATACCCTTTGATCCAGCAGTACCACTGCTAGGTCTGTGTCCCAAAGAGATCATAAAAATGGGAAAAGGACTCACATGTATAAAAATATGTATAGCAGCTCTTTTTGTGGTGGCAAAAAATTGGAAATTGAGGGGATGCCCATCAATTGGAGAATGGCTGAACAAGTTGTGGTATGTAGTGGAATACTATTGTACTATAAGAAATGATGAGTAGGCAGACTTGAGAAAAACTTGGAAGGACCTCAATGAACTGATGCTGAGTAAAGTGAGCAGAACCAGGAGAACATTGACACAGTAACAGGTACATTGTGCAATGATCAACTCTGAGAGACTTAGTTCTTCTCAGCAATACAATGATATAAGACAATTCCAAAAGACTCATGATGGAAAATACTATCCACATCCAGAGAAACAACTATGGAGTCTGAATGCAGATTGGAGTGTACTATTTGCTTTCTTTTTTCGTTTGTTTCTTCTTTCTTGTGGTTCCTCCCATTGGTTCCAATTCTTCTTTACAACATGACTAATGTGAAAATATGTTTAATATGAATGTATATGTAAAGCCTATGTCAGACTGCATGCTGTCTTGGGAAGGGGGAAGGGGAAGTAGGGGGAGATAATTTGGAACTCAGAATCTTATGAAGGTGAATGTTGAAAACTAAAAATAAATTAATTAATTAAAAAAGAGAATATGCACTCATGCCAAATGTAATTGTTAGTGATATCATACATTTTATGACTGGAAACTTTTTTTGTACAACACATTCCAGAAATGTTTCAATTTTAACTACACATTTTTTCATTCAATTTTATTTTATTTTCAGTTCCAATTTTCTCTACACCTAGTCATTGAGAAGGCAAGAAATACAAAATCCGTTACAACTATGAAGTCATGCAAAATAAATTTCCATGTTAATTATGTGAAAGAAAGGAAGGAAGGGAGAGAGAGAAAAGAAAGAAAGAAAATAAGTAAGAAAGAAAAAATGCACTTGAATGTACTCTGAATCTTTCAGCTTTCTATCTGGAGGTGGATGGAATGTTTCATCATGAGTCCTTTGGTATTGTGGTTGGTTATTGTGTTTATCAGACTTACTAAGGTTTTTCACAGTTTGTTATCATTATAATATTGCTGTTACTGTATAGAATGTTCTGGTTTTGTTTACTTCACTTTGCATCAGTTTATATACGTCTTTCCAGATTTTTCTGAAACCATCCCCAACATCGTTTCTTACAGCACAGTAGTGTTCTATCACACTCATACACCATAAGTGGTTCAGGCATTCCCCAATTGATGGGCATCCCCTCAGTTTCCAACTTTGGGTCACCACATGTGCCTGCGCGCACATACACACACACACAAACACACACACACACACACACACACACACACACACACAAATGCTGCTATCACTATTTTTGCAGATATGGATCCTCTCCTGTTTTCTTTGAACTCTCTGGAAAATAGACCAGCTACTAAGCTTGGTCAAAATGAAATAAGTTTTTAGGCATAGTTCCAGATTGCTTTCTAGAATGGTTAGACCACTTTACAACTATACCAACAGTGCATGGGTGTGTCTATTTTCCCACATCCTTTACAGCGTTATATCATTTTACTTTTCTGTCATTTTAGCCAATCTGATGAAATAGTCCTCCAAGTTGTTTTAATTTACATTTCCCTAATTTTTAGTGATTTAGAGGATTTTTTCATATGACTATTGATAGTTTTTATTTCTTCCTCTGCAAACTGCCTGTTCATATCCCTTGATCATTTATCAATGTAGGAATAGTGCTTAGTCTTATTCATTTGGCTCAGTTCCCTGTATATTTGAGAAATGAGATCTTTACCAGATAAATTTGCTGCAAAGATTTTCCCCCAGTTTCCTGCTTTTCTTCTAATTTTAGCTGCATTGATTTTGTTTGTGGAAAAAAACTTTAAAATTTTTATGTAATCAAAATTTAACTATACATTTTAAATTTAAAATATATTTTATGAATGTATATTGCATTTTACAAGGTAGTAACAAAGTTACTATGTCCCTTTCAGTGCTTTTTTGGTGTTTGTTTTCTTCTGTGTATTTGGGGTGGAGGGAGGAGTTTTTAAAAATAAATTTTATCGATATCTGTTGTTTTTGTTATCACCTATATTTCCTAAGATATTCCTTTTCTCCTTCCCAGGGAGTCATCCCTTATTAACAAAGAACAAAAAAGAGGGGGAAGAAGCAGTTCGGCAAAACTAACCTACACATCAAAAAAATCTTACGGTGGTGCACACCTATTGTCTTCCATTTTTGCAAAGAAGGGGGAGAGCTTTCTTCTCCACCTCTTATCTCCTGTAAGGCTAAATTTGGTCATTATAATTTTACAGTATTTGGTTTCTTTTTTTAATTTGTATTTAAAAAAAATATTTCCTGGATGTGCTCCCAGGGAGCCATCCCTTATCAAAGATTTTATTTTTAAAAGGAAAAAAACCTCAGCGAAAGTGATTAGCACATTGAAAAAAAAATCTGATGTTTTATTTTTTAAGCTCCACATCTGTGGGCCCCAACTCCTGGAATAATAATGGTAATAGTAATAATAATTAAATAAATAATAATAATGATAACAGCAACAACAATAGTAATAGCATTTATATGGCCCTTTAAGGTTTGCAATGTACTTTACATGTGTTAATTCATTTGATCTTGACAATAACTCCATGAAAAGTAGTTGCTGTTGTTATCCCCATTTTACTGATGAAAAAACTGAGGTAAACAGAGTGTAAGTGTGAGGAGTCAAGGATGACACCAAGTTTTAGAATCCTCCAAGACTGGGAGGATGGTGGTGACCTTGGCAGAAATAGGGGAATTCAGAGCAAGGATGGATTTGGCGGGAAAAGAAAACTAGTTTTGTTTTGTTGAGTTTGGGATGCCTATGGAATATCTAGTTCAAAATGTTCATCAGGCACTCAAGAGAGGACCAAGACTAAAAGACTAGATATGTAGGAGTCATCCACCCAGAAGTCATCATTGAACTCATGTGAGCTAATAAGATCACCAAAGAAAATAGTATAGTGAAAGGAGGGAAGAGGGACCAGGATGTAGCCTTGATGATGATCCAGCAAAGGGGTCTGGGGTAGAGGGATCAGACAGGAGGGGGCAGTGGGGAAGTGTCATAAAAACCCAAAAAGGGACTTCTAGCCAAGATGGCTGCCTTAATGGAGGCAGGTAACATGGCTCCCGCATACTGTACTGCAATAAACAAATAAAATCACACCATGCTAAATAACGATCAAGAATTCTGACAGAGTGATTTCTTACACATAAAACACCAGCCAGAAACCTGTAGGCAATAGAAAAGGGAGTATCCAGAAAAGCCAGCTTCAACACAATTAGCCTAGGTTACAGAATAACCAGGGCAACTGAGTGGTGCAGTAGACACAGCACCGGGCCTGGAATCAAGACCTGAGTTGAAATCCAGTCTAGCTGTGTGACCCTGGGCAGGTCACTGAACCCTGTTTACCTTAGCCTTCTCATCTGTAAAATGAGCTGGGGTAGGAAATGGCAAATCACTCTAGTGTCTCTGCCAAGAAAATCACAAATGGGGTCATGAAGAGTGAGATACGACCGAAACGACTCAACAGTAACAAAGGTATAACCAAAGACAGGCAGGAAACAATTGTTGGCTAAAGGGCTTTCTCTCTACAGGCAGCTGAGGAGTCAGAAACCCATAGTGGGATTCTTGGAAGCCATCAGGAATACCAGTGACCAGTGTGGACATAGCAGAGCTCAGATGGACAGACACCCCAGGGCTCTGAGTTCTCTAACATATTGTCTTGAGATACCATAGATAGAGGGCCCTAAATATCTAGTGCTCAGAACCTCAAAGATGGCATGGGGGGAAACATGGAACCTTCCTGGGAGGCGGAGGGCAATGCAGAAACCCAAGTCAATAATACAAAGCAGGGCTTACCATTCTACCCCAAAGTATAGCAGGGCATAGATCTTTGCCTTGAAACAAAAAAACACCAACCACTATAAAGAGTTTTGGAGAAATCTAACCTAGAAGAAACAAGTGATAAAAACTGCAAGCAGAGACTCGAAGGGAAAAAAGGGGGGTTTCCATGAGAATTCCATGTATACTGAGAAAAAATTGAGTGGGATCAAAAAAAAAAAGATGTAAAAACGGTGGAGGAAAGAATTGGAAGGAGAATAAATAACTTTAGAACAGGAAAGGGGTAAATTTTAGTCAGGTAATAGACTCCCTGAAAATTAGACTAGAACAAACAGAAATCAATGACTCTAGGAGATAGCAAGAAATATTAGAATAAAATCAAAAGATTGGGAAAAAACAGTAAGATATCAGTTATTAAGAATAACCAATCTGGAAATCAGGCCAAAAAGAGATAATTTAAGAATCACTGGACTCCCTAAAAACCATGATTTTTAAAAAGCCTTGGGGCAACTAGGTGGACCAGTGGATAGAGTACCGGCCCTGGATTCAGGAGGACCTGAGTTCAAATTCGGCCTCAGACACATAACACTTACTAGCTGTGTGACTCTATCACTTAACCCTAATTGCCTCACCATAATAATAATAATAATAATAATAAACCTGAACATTATATTTCAAATAATCACAAATGAAAACTCCCCAGATCTATTTTATCCCAGATGGCAAAAATAGAAAGAATCTGCCAACCATCTCCTGAAAGAAACTTTAAAAGGAAAAATATCATATCATAGCCGGAATCTAGAACTTCCCAGTTAAATCCTGTAAGCATGCAGAAAGGAGCTTGGTCATTGAAGAAACCCAGTCAGAATTACAAAACTGCTTCTACTATAAATAGGAAGACAGCTGCAAATATAGTATTATAAAAGGGAAATAACCAACCCTGAAAAACTGAATATAAATTGACCTTTAACGGAAGACAGAACTTTAAATCATTTCTGATGAAAAGGTCACAACAGAGTGGGAACTTTGAAAGACTAATAAAAGTCAAGAGAAATATAGAATGGGAAATTTATTTGAGCCCTTGGAAGGAACCGAATGATGATGGAGTGCTAACACTCTTGGTGGGATTCAGAACCTTAATGTCCTCACAGGATGAGGATGGTCTCAGGGTTCAGAAAGAAGAATCCATTTTTTGATATGACCACTTTGTGAATCAGTTTTACTCAATTATGCTTATTTCTTACACAGTTTGTTTTTTGGGAGGAGAAGGAGAATAGTATCAATGATGCAAAAAAGAAAAAAGAGAGAGAAAGAGTGAAAACCATTGAATCTTTTATAAAGATGTACAAAAGAGAACAGAAAGGAGTTCAGAAGGAAGTACATACAAACAGGATAATTTTGAAAGTAATATGTGGAATTTGTTATGTACTTTTTTTAAAGTAAGTGTTGGAGCATTTAGGTGGACAGTGGATGGAGCACTAGCCCTGGAGTCAGGAGGACCCTGAGTTCAAATTCGCCCTCAGACATTTGACATTTATTATCTGCATGACCCTGGGCAAGTGACTTAACCCTCATTGCCTCCCAGAAAAAAAAAAAGTATTACAAAATGGAATCTCATGATTCCATATATGATTTTTGGTGTTCTGCAGTATACATGGAAATTCTCACTTTTTTGGTGTTTAAGTTCAGAACTTAATTTTTTCTTAATTTGAGAAAAAAAGAGAAAACTCAGAAAGGAGAAAGTGTCTAGGAGGAAAGGGTGGTGAAGAATGTCAAATTATGGAGAGAAGTCAAGAATTTGAGGACTGAGAAAGGATCATTAGACTTGGCAATTAAGAGATCATGGGAAATTTTTGAGAGCAGTTTCTGATGAGTGACAAGGTCAGAAGTCAGATTGCAAAAGGGTAAAAAGTGAGTGAGAGAAGAGTGGACAGACTTTTCTAGAAGTTTAGCTGAGAAAGGAAGGAGAGGTAGATAGCACAGCAGCCAGAAGGGATGATAGACATCCAGACAATTTTTCAAGCTTGTAGGAGACTTGGGTGTGATTGCAGGCAACAGGGAAGAAACCAATAGAGAGGGAGACATTGAAGAGCGGGGAGAAAGAGGCCAATAGTGGTGCCGACTACCAGAGAGGATGAGACGAAACATCATTGAGGGTACCTGGAGAGGAAATGAGCATTAAATACCACAAGGCAGGAGGAAGGCACTCTGGCCAATTCTGTAGCCTTACCCTACCCATCCCCACTCCTTTTTTATCTCCTCAGTTCTTGGGGATGAATTTTGATAAAATTACCTCTGCCATCGATCATGGATAGAGTAGGTCAGTCTACTACCCCAGGGTCCCACTCATCTTCCTAACTTTCTAGAGACTAGAATCTAGACCAAAGGGCCCCTCCCTGGACACCATTCTCTTTTGGGTGTTGTCTCCATCATTAGAATATAATAATAAGCTCATTTAGTAGGTAGGTTCCATATGTGGAACCATCAGTTACAGCAAATGGAGAAATGTTGAATGCTGTGGGTAATTTCACTTACCTTTGCCGTGTACTTTCCAGGGATGCACACGTAGAGGAGGAGACTGACACACGCATTACCAGAGCTAGTTAAGCGTTTGGGAGGCTTGGAAGGAAAGTGTGGAAGAGAAAAGGTATTACACTGCCTACCAAACTGAAGGTCTATAGAGCCGTTGTGCTGACCTCGTTGTCGTATGCCTGTGAAACTTGGACACTCTACCAGCGCCATGCCAGGAAGCTGAATTGCTTTCATTTGAATTGTCTTAGGAAGATTCTGAAGATCACCTGGCAGGATAAGATACCGGACACTGAGGTCCTTTCTGGAGCTAAACTGCCAAGCATTCAAATTCTACTACAGAGAGCGTGACTCCAATGGGCTGGTCTTGTTCAAATGTCAAATGTACATTTGCCTAAAAGACTATTTAACGGAGAACTCACACGACGCAAGAACTCACACGGAGGTCAGAAGAAGCAATATAGTGACACTCTCAAGGTCTCTCTGAAGAATTGTGGAGTCCATGGAAGACAGAGGCACAGGACCACTCAGCATGGTGTGCCCTCATCAAAGAAGGCGCTGTGCTCTATGAGCAAAGCAGAACTGCAGTAGCTCAAAAGAAATGTGAGATGCGCAAACGTAGAGAAATCTCCACTTCAAATGCTCCCATGGACTATTTGTGCCCAACTTGTGGTAGAGCCTTCCGAGCTCAAATCGGTCTGATCAGCCACAGTTGGACACACCGAACCTTGACTTCAACACAGTGATGACATTTTGGTCCTCTTTGACAATGAAGGACAACCACCACAAACTATCCTACCTGTAGGTAGGGCACTGGGTTGGGGTCTGAAAGACCTGGGTTCAAATCCACCCATGAGCACTACTAACTTTGTGATCCTTAGCAAGTCATTTAACTTCTCTGAGCCTTAGTTTCTTCATCCATAAAATGGGTTTGGACTTAATGTGCTTCTAAGATCCCTTCCAGCCTCTGATCCTTGAGCACAGGGCCTGTCTTTGCTTTTTGTATTCGTAGCCCTAGAATTTAGCACAATGCTCAGCAATAGTAAGTGCTTCATAAAAGCTTTTTCATTCATTCATTCACTCATTCATTCATTCAAGGGATTATGAGAGATAGACAAAGGCAGGCTGGGGACCTCGTGAGGACTGGCTTCTCTCAGCGAGCTCAGAGTATGGGGGGAAGACATGGAGTGGAAAACTAGAGGAGAGAATAGGAGAACACAGAAGGCTGATAAAGGTCTTTCCAGGAATGGGATCCAGAATCATTTGGGGAGTACCTAACATTTACTCTGCTGCACTAAAGGCCCAGTTGAGAGGAAAGAGAAGGGAATAAGCATTTATAAATCATCTAGTATGCATGGGGCACTGGACTGAGCACCTTTTATAGCTATTATCTCATCAAATCCTCATAACACCTCCGGGGATGATAGCAGGTGCTATTATTATCTCCATTTTACAGATGAAGAAACTGAGGCAAACAGAGGTTAAATGATGTGCCCAGGGTCACACAGCCAGTAAGTATCTGAAGCTGGATTTGAACCCGAGCCTACATTTGTCAGGGTGTGCGTAATGACGGGACCTGAAGATCAAGGATTTCTGAGGAGAGAACAGCGTTGAAGCCTTGAGTAGGATTCGGTAGAGCCCTGATGAAGAACTGTACAGAAGAAGCGATTTTATCATCCAAGAGATCTAGTGAAAGCGAGGGATAAGTCATCGGGTCCACAAGCATTTACTGAGCACCTACCGCGTGCCAGGCTCTGTGCTAAGCACTGGGGATACAAAGAAAGGCAAAAGACACAGCCACAGTCAAAGGAGCTCATAGTCAAAATGGCAGGAGTGGGGTGCAGAGAGGGTCAGGACAACACATAGACACTACTTCCAAATAAAATCTGTAGCATCAAGGATAAATTAGAGATAATCAGCAGAGGGAAGGCAACGCATTTTGTGGGATCAAGAAAGGCTTCTTGCAGAAGATGGGATTTTAAGTGAGCCTTGAAGGAAGCCAGGAGACAGAAATGAGGAGAGGGAGTATTCTAGACACGGCAAAAGCCAGTGCAGAGGCAGAAGGGAGGAAATGGAGTGTGGGGTATTCAGAACTTGGGAGAGTTTTATGTAAGAGCGGGTAACTAGGTGGTGCAGTGGATAGAGCACTGACCCTGGAGTCAGGAAGATCTGAGTGCAAATCCAGCCTCAGACACTTACTAACTGTGTGACCCTGAGCAAGTCACTTCACCCTGTTTGCTTCAGTTTCCTCATCTGTAAAATGAGCTGGAGAAGGAAATGGCAAACCACTCTAGTATCTTTGCCAAGAAAACCCCTAATAGGGTCACAATAAGAGTGAACAACAACTGTGTAAGAATGCTAGAAAGGTCTAAAGGGCTATTGAAGAAGAGATATGGCCCTGCACCCCTCTCCCATCCCCCCTCAAAAAAAAGGGAGAGGCCGTATGTTGCTCTCAGATTGGGTGACCACCACAAAATGAGCGACCTTTGTCTGGCCAAGGTAAACAGAAAAAGATAGGACTGAATGGTGACGTCTTAGGAACCCTTGAGGTGTGGGGGAAGGAAGTTTAGTCTGAGCCAGGGGAGTTTTTAGCTGGAGAGATTGGCCTGGGCTGTAGCTAGCTCATGTCTGTTGAGCGTGGGAAGGAGGGTCCCCAGCTACCTCCCCACATCTGTGGTCCTCTCACTGTCCCAGACCCCCACACCTGCCTGGGGGCTGCTAGGATGACAAAGGCCGCTTGGGGAGGGGGGCAGGCGGTATTCTCTGCCCTCCCGGGCTGAAGCCCAGAACACAAAGCGAAACTGACCCTGACACCCAGTGATAACACTTGAGAACAGGGAACACGGTGCCCTGCGTGGGAGAGCAAGGATGCCTCAGAGGAGGCTGTGACACCTCCTTATCACTGGGCTTTGGTCCTCCCCCTGCACCAGCGTCCTTTTCAGGGCCCCTTCTTTCCCTGGGCCCAGGGTAGCCACTCCTCTGTTTCCTCCCACCTTCCAGGCCTCCTGGCCTTTCCCTTGGAACCTCAGGACACCCTATGCCCTTCCTCAGAGGCCAGAGCCAGATCTCCCAGAAGCTGTAGCTCGTTACTGGCAGGGGGTGGAGGGGATGAGAAGAAAGGCAGATGAGGGGAAACAGAACACCCTCACCCCCACCCCACCATCCCTGCTCAGATCAGGACTCCAGCAAAGCTTCCCTTGTCAGGACCCTGTAGGCCTTAATGTCTCCTGCCAAGCAGTCAGTCAACAAACATTTACGAAGTACCTGCTGCACGTTGGGCACTGTGCTAAATCACCTGTGATAGAAGGAAAGGCAAAAACAGTCTGTGCCCTTAAGAGACTCACAGTCTGTGGCGGATGGCATGGGGTGGGAAGAGTTATGTTCAAACAGGATAAATTGGAGGTAATCTCAGAGAGCATGGAGTCATTAAGGCAGAGATCAAGGAGGACTGGGGAAGCTGTCTTATAGAAGGTAGGACTAGCTGAGACTTAGAGGAAGCCTGCAAAGCCAGGAGGAGATGAGGGAGAGAGTTCCAGGGAAGGGGAACAGCCAGGAGAAGGGTCTAGTCTGAGAGTCAGGCAGGCATCCTAGACTGGGATGGAAGGTGCAGGGTCCCCAGGCCTCAGCTTCTGCTTAGGTCCACTCCTAGGGCCCTTCCCTCAGGGGGAGGGGGAGAGAGAGAAAACATTTTTTTAAATGACCGTTAAAAATTGTCTTTACATGTAACTGGGGAAAAAATAAAATATTATTAAAAAAAGGGAGATTGTTCAATGCAGCTTTGTTAACAGCAGTCACTACCCATAATATGGAAAAAGAAGGAACTCTAGTTTGGGGGATGTTTTGGTGGTGAGAAATTGATGATCTGTTAGATATTCTACAAAAGTATCAGCTCAAAAAAAAATAATGTGTGAATGCATGGTCTAGCTGTCCTACAGATTTAAATAATCTCTTAACTTCCCAATCTGGTAGCCTTTCCTTAGTCCTTAACTTTTTTTTAAATTGATTTTATTTTTAATATAATTTATTTAATTTTTTAAATTTTTAAAAAATTAATTAAAATGAATTTAATTTATTTTAATTAATAAAATAAAACAAGCATTTCCATAACATAGCAAAATAAAAAAATCACATACAAAACTGCAGATCTATTATGTACAACTTTTAAGTATGTAATAAAGTTATCATAAATTTTTTCTTCCCTTCCCCCACCCTTGAGATGGCTACCATTAGACATAAATATGCATATATATGTAAAATCATTCTATACATACTTCTATTCATCAGTTCTTTCTCTGGATATAGATAGCGTCTTCATATGTCCTTTGTAGTTAGTTTGGGTGTTACAGTCAAAATGACTTATTTGCCTAGAATGGTTCTTAAAATAGTATTTCTATCACTGTATACAACATTCTCTTGATTCTGCTCATTTTACTCTTCATTATTTTGTGCAAGTCTATCCATGTTTTTTCTAAAATCAGCAAGCTCATCATTTCTTCCAGTACAGTAATATTCCACCTCAATCATATACCACAACTTGTTCAGCCATTCCCCAACTGATGGGCATCCCTGAAGTTTCCAGTTGTTTGCCACCACAGAGAGAACTCTATAAATATTGTATTTATATAAATATCATCATCCTTCTTGACCACTGACAATGGTGATTTCCCTGCATCTCTCCTCCTGGATAATTTCTCCTCTCCTGGTTTTCTGGACCCTGTTCTCTCTTGGTTTTCCCCCTACTTATCTGTAGTCTTCTTCTCACTGTTTTTTTTTTCTCTACTGGATCATTATCCACATCACACCTCTAACTTTTTTTTTGACCCTGGGCAAGTCACTTAACCGTTGCCTGCCTCAGTTTCCTCACCTGTAAAAATGGAAATAGTAATAGTACCTACCTTCCAGGATTGTTGTAAGGATCAAATCAAATCATATTTGTCAAGTGCTTTGCAAACTTTAAGGTGCTGTATAAATGCTAGCTATTTTTTTTCTCTTATCCCTCTATACTTTTTCACTTTGACCTCATCAGCTCCCATTGACTTAATTATCAACTCCCAAGATGACTCAGGTCAATATATGTGGCCCTAAACCCTCTCCTGGACCACATCACCCAACTGCCCACTAGGTATTTCAAACTGGATGATCAATAGGCATCTTGAAGTCAACACGTACAAATAGAACTCATTATCTTTCCTCCAAAGTCTCCCTTCTTCTGATCTTCACTATTTTTTGAGGACCCTACCATCCTTCCAGTTACTTAGGTTTGCAACCTCAGTGTCATCCTCACCTCTTCACTCTCACTCAATCCTATGCAAGCATATTTAGTACCTGTCCCTTTCCCTATACTCACGTGGCCACAACCCATGTTTAGTCCTCTTCCTCTTCAATTCATCTGCCTTACAAGCATCAGTTATTTTCCTAAAGTACAAGTCTTACTATATATAACATTCCCTTACTCAATAAATTCCAGTGGCTCTCTACGACATCTAGAATCAAATGTAGACTCCTCTGTTTGGCATTCAAAACCCTCCACACCTGATTCCTAACCACCTTTCTGGTTTTATTATATATAACTCTCCCTTCACACACTCTACAATTCAGTACAAATGGTCTTCTCTCCATACCTAAAATGCTCACCCTCCTTACTTCTGGATCTCAAAGTTCCACTCATGCGCGCCTTTCCAGATTCCCCAGCTACTAGTGTCTCTACTCTTCCCCCCCCCCAATTATTATAGGATAATAAATTTAAAGGTGGAAGGGACCTTAAAGATCAAGTCCCACCCCATCATTTAATTTTTTATTAAAATAATTGTCTTTTTTGTTATCACCATAATTTTCCTTAGCATCTCTCTTCCTCTTCCAGAGAGTCCCACATACTAAATGTTGTCATTCAGTTGTGTCTGACTCTTGGCAAAGATACTAGAGTGGTTTGCCATTTCCTTTTCCAGCTCATTTTACAGATGAGAAAACTGAGGCAAACAAGGTTAAGTGACTTGCCCAGAGTCACACAGCTAGTAAGTGTCTGAGGCCAGATTTGAATTCAGATCATCCTGACTCGAGGCCTGGCATTCTATCCATTGTACCACCTAGCAGTTGTCATATATTAAATAGTATTTTTAAAAATTTTTAAAAAGGGGGGGCAGCTAGGTGGCACAGTGGATAGAGCACCAGCCCTAGAGTCAGGAGGACCGGAGTTCAAATTCGACCTCAGACACTTGATACTAGCTGTGTGAACATGGGCAAGTCACTTAACCCCATTGCCTAGCCAAAAAAAAAATTAAAAAAAGAAGAGGAAAACAATCAGCATAAGTGATCAATACAACAAAAAAATTCTGGAAATATTTGCGACATACAACATATCTGAAACTACCATCTCTGCAAAGGGTTGGGATGGGGGTGTCTTCTTATATCTCTTTCTCTGAGCCAAGTTTGTTCTTTATAATTTTGCAACATTCACTTTTTATTTTTATTTTTTTTTTGTGGTTCTTTCCATTTACACTGTTGTGATCTGTAGAATATATAGACTGATATTTTGCCCTTAGTAAGAAAAAAAATTATTCACTATTAGTCGAGTTATCTTTTGAAGGAGATTGTTCCCTGGGAAGACTTACATGAACTGATGCAAAGTGGAATGATCAGAACCAGGAGGACATTGCACACAGCAACAGCAATACTGTATGATGATCAACTGTGAATGACTTAGCTCTTCTCAGCAATACAATGATCCAAGACAATCCCAAAGGACTCATGATGAGAAATGCTATCCGCCTCCAGAGAAAGAACTGATATTGTCTGAATAGAAAACAAAGCAAACTACTTTTCACTTTCCATAACTTTTTTCATGGTTTTTTTTTTTTTCTCCTTTTGGGTCTGTCTTCTTTCACAACTTGACTAATATGGTAATATTTTTCACATGATTGAACATTTATAATCTATAACATGTAAAATGGGGATAATAATGGCACCTATCTCTGAGGGTTGTTGTGAGGATGAAATGAGATAATAGTTGTAAGGTGCCTGGCACATAGTAGGTGCTATATAAATGCTTATTACTTTCCCTAACTATGAAATTGTTTTCCTATACTCCCAGAAATTCTTATACCTGCTTGGTGTCACCTATCAGAACAGAGAAGTCTTTGCTTCGATTTTGTATAATCTGGCCTTTTCCTACCTTTTTTTTTTTTTTTTTTTTGCACCTTATTCTTCTTCATGTATCCAGGATCCAGTGACACCGGCCCCCTTGCCATTTCATGAACAAGACACTCCATCTTCCAGCTCCCTGCCTTTTCTCTGGGTCTCTCCCGTTGGTGGAATGCCCTCCCTCCTCATCTGTGCCTTCCTGCCTTCCTTCAAGTCCCAGCTAAAATCCCACGTTCTGTATGAAATCTTACCCAATCCCCTTTAATTACAAGAGCTTTTCATCTGTTATTTCCAAATTAGCCTGTCCAGAATTCATTTGTACATAGTTGTTTGCTGGTTGTCTCCCTCCTTAGACTGTGAGCTCCTTGAGGGCAGGGGCTGTCTTTTACTTCTTTTTGCATCCCCATTACATAGCGAAGTATCTGGCCCTTAATAAACGTTTATTGGTTTTTGAATAAGGGCCATTAACTATTGACCAACTAACTGAAAAGAAACCCTGTAGGAAAATCAAGATGAGTTTGTACTCAGATATCGCTCTGTGTTCATCTCCCTTGCATTGCAAATAAAAAAAAAAAAAATCTGTTGACTAGTGACTGTTACTGAGTTTTTCTTTCAGCGGCACAACAATCCCCAGAGCCTAGGTAGCGTAATGCCTGGCAAACAGCAGCCGTTTCACCCATGTTTGCTTGCTGATTGACTGATTGATGGGCACTGGGATCCCTGAGGGCAGAGACTGTCATTTTTCACTCCCGTAACCGCAGCACTGAGCTCCAGGATCCTGCACAAAGTCGGGCTGAAGCACAACACACGTCCCGACTACCTTGACATTGTTTCATAGGACGGTGATTTTGCAGACAAGATGTTAAACAAACAAACAAAAAAACAAAATCCGAAGAAGTTCCAGGTACAGTAACTTTTGGAAACATGACCCTCCCTCCCCACCACCCCCGGAGGCACTTTGCCACACATGGAAGGGACCCGAGAAACCGCAGACTGCCATGTTCCCTTCCGCGTTCCCCCCCTTGCTCCCTGCTGTCTCTGATTCCCCATCAGTCACTCCGGAGTTATACCCTGTGCGCTCTGCTTATTGTTAGTCATTGAAATGCATTGTTATGCATTGTTAGTCGTTGAAATTTTATCTGTGGCTCCCTCCCAAGGTAAAGAAAACCTTTTGAAATATTTTGAGCCTTTTTTTTTTTTTAACGTCTTTTCCCGCTCACAATGCACTTTGAGCAGCCTCTCGTCAGACCTGTCCGGGGCTCTGGGGATGTTTGTTTAGTATCTTCTGACATCGGGCAGTCAAGGTGGGGTGGGGTGCACTTCCTCCCCCTGGAGGGACCTGGGGTGAATGTCCCACTGGGGACAATGCTCCACGTGGCCACCACCTGCCTCCTCTCCAGATTCCTGGCCCCTAGAAGGGGAATCCTTTTATCTCACTGACTTCCATCCATAAGACCATGGAATGGGACCCTTGTTCTCTAGATCTCACTGTGGCACTGGGGCCCCTGCTCCCCAGAGAGCTGGTTAGGAGTAAAACAAGAGCCATCAGCTCCCATTTCTGCAGCGCTTCACGGTTTATAGCCTCTTTGTGAGGTAGGCAGGGCAAGGTGGTATCGTCTGGAGGCTTGTTGAGGGGACCTAGCAGAAAGGAAGGCATTCTGGCCTTGTGCAGGGTCCTGGAGACAGGAGATGGAACGCACGATTAGCAAATAGAGCCCTTTTCAGTATCTTTGGGAAGGGAGCTAACTTGCTGAAGGTCATTTGGCTAGTAAGTAAGCAGGGGAGCTAGGACTGAAGTCCAAGCTTCCTGACTCCTAGTCCAAGGCTCTGGTGACCCTCACCCTGCCTACCTCCCTTCCCAACCTTCCTGTTACATAAAAAAGGAGGCTTCTATAAATGTCCATGGGAACTGTTCATCAGTCTTACAAGATCTCAGAGGCAATTTAGAGATCACTTAATCCAACTCTTACAGAATTACCTCTAAAATGTGCCAGGTATATCATTGTCATCTGTCTATCAGCCACTTAAGGGACCTGAGTGGATGGGAAACTCATTCCCTCTCAAGGCAGCCTATTCTGAAACAGCTTGGATACTGAGCAAGCTACCAAGATCTGCCCTCATGACTGGAAAAGGCATGTAAGGAATTGAGGGAGACTGAAGGATATTAGGTGTTGTATTTAAGGTAAGCGTGGCTGGGGGGAAATTCTCATGTGATAGCCAACTAACTAAGAAGTTAGCTCAAGTAAGTGAGGGGGGGCTGATGACCCAGACCTATGTGGACAGAATTGGAGTGTTTCAAAAGCAGACTCAGTAATTCTGTATTCTAGTTAAATGTTGCTTTAGTCTCCTTAAATATTGGCAAAGCCACTTCAGAAAGGTAGGTTCAGGAGTGGCAGTGCCCTGGAGGAAGGGAGGTAGGGTAGAGTAGGGCCTGTCTACACAGACAAGGTCCCTCCTTCCCTCCTTCCAGGTCCAGTAGAGAGCAAAGAGTTTCCCCAAGAAGGAACCACGTGAGCTCCCCACTTCTGGCCTGTTCTGAGCTGCTGTTGCCCATCTTGGGTTCCTGTGTTTCTTTTCTCCATTTGGGAGGTAGGGAAAACCGGCCTTACCCTTCAGCAAGATGAAAGGGAGAGAGGGAAGGCCTTTCTCTTCTTAAGATTATTGGACTTGAGAGCTAGAAAAGAACTTTGAGTTAACTAAACCAATGGAGAAACTGAGCTTAAGAGAAGGGAAAAAGACTTGCCCAAGGTCCCATTGTGAATCTGTAGCAAAGTCAGGTTTTGAACCCAGGCCCTACAATTCCTAAATGGAGGACTTTTCTCCAATGCCCCCTGCACCAGCTGCTGCTACCCTGTGCGCCCAGCCCACAAAGCATCAAGTCGGGGCCCCAAGGCACAGAAGGAGGGCCGGTCCTTGGGGTTGTACGCCCAACAGTTCCTCATGATCTCTCGAACCTGTGTGGGTAGGAGAAAAGACTGGGCTTAGCCTTACATATAGACCTTCCTAAGAGGGGACTCATCCCTCATCCCCAGCTCCTCCCCAGGCTTTCCCTCCAGGATGAGTCTCACCTCGCCAATGAGAGAACGCCTGAAGGTCTTCACCCTTTCTTAGCTTCCCCAGCCCAGGCCCCTGTTGGGGGAGAGGGGGATGTTGGCTTACCTCTCCTGGGCAGCCAGGAGGAGCGGGCAGCCTCCTGCCCTCTGTGAGCAGCTCCAGGAGGTGGCAGAGGATGGGCATGGAGCGGTCACATGCCATCATTCGGAAAAACTCCTGGTGGGGTGAGGGAAGGAGACACTCAGGGGGAGGGACAACAGATGGGCCGGGGCAAAGAGCAAAGTCCACCAAGGGGGGCCCAAGGGGGAGAGAGGAAGATCTAGAGGAAGGTCTCACATGGTGTGAGAACCTGTCAGTTCATGTAGGGATCTCAGCAAAGGGTCAGAGGAGGCCCAGGCAGGCCCTCAGGTGGGGTGAAAGAACGGGTGAACAGAGGGGCAGGAGGCTCTCAGGTCTAAAAGACAGACAGAGGCCCGCTCCGCTCCCCCATGCAGAGATCGATCCCTGTGAACAAGCTTCTAGCTAGAGATAAGCCAAGATCTGTCATCTAGTGTCCCTGCAAGTACTGGGGCACATGGCCAGGCAAACCCCGCTCTTTGCCTTCCAACAGAAGCCTCTCTAGGATTGGGGGATGAGGAGCCAGGGAGCAGACCCCCAGGGCAGTGCTGAGACCCCTGGGGGGGGCTCCCACAGACTTTTCTCTAGAAGCCAAGGGAGAACCAGTTGAGCAGGGCTGGCTGAGAAGGCGGCCTTCCTTCCCACCCCCTGGTCTTTCACCACAGAGCAACACCGTGTGGCATTCATGCTGTGAGATCTGGCTCCAAGGTCACTTCTTTCAAGGACACTGCTCTAATCCCCAGACACACCTCATTCCTAACCCTCATTCCTACCCCTCCTAAGTGCTCATATTCACATTTGGATCAGATCGATTGTTGGCCTGGCCACATCTTCAAGGAGGCCAAGAAATCTGTGAGGCCAGGGACAGGATCTCATTTACATGGATTTATATCAAGATATTTGTATATTGATATATATATATATATACAACATATCAATATGGTGATTTGTATCAATATATTTACATCAATCTAATAATAGATTGATTTATTTGGATATAGATTCTGAACCGAAAGCAATCTTGGAGACTCCTGCATAACCTGGAGCTCATGAACTTGTTTTTAAAACCTTTTGATAACCATTTCTTTTTAAGGTGGGGAGGGGTCTGCAGCTGCCTGTCTCACTGGTTCTGCAAGCCCAGGGGCCACGCACAGACAATCATGACTCACCAGCCTGAGCCTCCCTTCCAGTAGCTTAGAATGCAAGCATGCATGTACCATCCCATTCGGCTTCCTGTTTCAAAATGACTGGTTTTCCTTGTAATCTTATGAATTTTATGTTTTTAAAAACATTCTGAGAAAGAGTCTTTTAGGTTTCACTGCTCTGTCAGTGGAATCCATGGCACAAAAAAATTTTTTAAGAACCCCTGATTTTGTACAACACTTTCATTTTACATATGGGGAAACTGAGGTACTGAAAGTGAATCAATCAAGATCACACAGATTGGGGGCAACCAGGTGGCACAGTGGATAGAGCACCAGCTCTGGGGTTAGGAAGACCCGAGTTCAAATCCGGCCTCAGACACATGATACTTACTAGCTGTGTGACCCTAGGCAAGTTACTTAACCCCGAATGCCTCATCAAAAAGAAAAAAAAAAAGATCACAGATTGTCTGTGGCAGAGACAGGACTTTCTAGAGAACTCAAGATTTCTAACTTTGAAAGTAGAGGCTCTTTCCTTACAACATACTGCCTGCATTTATTTGTCTACCTCTGCCCCCTTAATGCCTACCATAGGGCATTGCACTAAATAAATGCTTGTTGAATAAATGAATGTTGCCTAGATAAGCCTTGGTTTCATTCATGGGTATCAGGGTGAGAGGGATGTATCAGAGATGGATTGGGCCCATACCAAATTCAAGGGATAACCTTAACGAACAGCTAGGTGCCCCATTAATATCATGTAAAGTCAAGAGGAGGAGAGGAAAGCCCCCAACACATTGGGTGGATACCCCTCCCCGTCCTAAAAATGAAGGGAGGACACATGGACAAGAGATGAACAGGTCAAGGTCTGAGCTGCATCTGGGCAAGGGACGTCGTGTGAATGAGATCATGGGTACAGCGGAATTTTGGAGTATGGAAAGAACTGTGTGGAGGCAAGAGTCTGGAACTGAGGGTCAGAAGATCTGGGTTTAAGTTTGGCTCTACTCTTGACTGACTGTGTGACCAGAAAGCAGCTGAGGAAAGGGGCATTCTAAGGGGGAAGGGGATATTCACACATACATCGAACACAAGTCCCTATCCTTTCATACATAAACAGTACTTCAAATATATGTATGTGTATATATACACATATATAGGTGTAAATGTACATGTATACACATATATACACATATATACGTGTGTGTGTGTGTGTGTGTGTGTGTGTGTGTGTGTGTTGAGCAGAGGGTTCTTAAAACCACGACTAGGGAGAGATTTTTTTTGGGGGGGGAGGGGGGGTCCGTGAACTTGGATGGGGGAAAAATGACATCTTTATTTTCACTAACCTCTAACTGAACATTAGAATTTCCTTTAATTATTTAACAACATGATTCTGAGAAGAGGTCCATCTACTTCATAAGTCTGACTGCTAAAGTCACAAAAAGAGGTTAAGAACGCCTAAAGTGGAGTGAAGGCAGCCTGGGGGTGGGTGTGGGGGTGGGGTGAAGGGTGATACAACAGCTTCATTTTACCGTTAAAGAAACTGAGTCCCATATAGGTTATGTGAATTGCCCAAGGTCATGTAGCTAAGACTACATTCAAATCCTGTGCCTTTTATACTACGCCACAGTCTCTCATTTTATAGATGGGGAAACTGAGTAATAGGTAGGAATGGACTGTGTAAAACCATGGAAAGTTAGAGTTTGGAGGATATATATACACATACACATATACATATATACACACATATATACATACATACACATAGATGTATATGTGTACGCATATGTATGTGTGTGTATATACATATATATACATTTTTATCAGACCTATGATTTCAATCAGACATGTGATTTCTTTGGTGTAGGGAACTCCTGATGAGTTCCACCAACAGACAGATCAGCAACCGTTCTGACTCAGAACATTAGAGAGTCTCTTGGATCACTTGCCCAGGGTCACATGGCTAGCATGTGTCAGAGGAGGGATTTGATGCCAGGTCTTTCTATAAAATGAAGGGTTGAACTAGTTGGCCCTAAGGTTCTTTCCAGATCTATTGGCTATCTGATTCTCAAACATCCCACACAAAGTAAGCAGTGCCAGGTATTAATATCTCTCTTACACATGAGGAAACTGAGTCACAAAGTGGCTAAGTGACCTATCCAAGGTCACATAGCTGGTAAGTAGAAGGGCAGGGATTCAGAGCCAGGTCAAAGCATCATAGATTTAGTCCTGGAAGGAATGTTATGATCATTTCATTCAAAAGCCTCATTTTATACTTAACGGAGTTGCTGACTTGTCAAAAGGCCCTTTGGGGTCAAAAGTCCCCAAAGTGACCTTCTCACACCAAAGCCAGCACTCTTTCCTCTCTCCAGCATCTAAGGTGAGAAGGAAGGGGTGGAGACAATCTCAAGGTGATAGACTAGTGGCCAGTTCTAAAGGGGCACAAAGAAAGAAGAAAGGAGAGAAATGGAAGGGTGAAGAACTGAGATGTGGTCTAGAGGCAGGGTGAATGAAGGTCAGGATGGACGTAAGCAGTCCCGTGTCCAGAGAGTCTCTCAGCTTGGCAGGGGTTGAGGCAGGGAAGGAGGAAAGGTACTCACCTCTGAAGGGCTGTGGGCTTTGTCATTATATGTATAAAGCTCATAGAGGACCACGCCAAAACTCCAGACATCAGACTCCCTGGAGAAGATGTTGTCTGACAAGGACTCTGGGGCATACCTGGTCAGGCAGAAAGAAGAGGAAGAGAGAGAGGAAGGAGAACAGCATTGCAAGAAGGGTCGGGGACACTGGAGCTCTGGCTCAGGGTGGAAAATTTTATAGTGCTATCCCAGGATAAATTTCCTCTCCTGTTCATCCCAGAACATATTTCCTTCTCCTTTAGCAATTTAGGAACCTTATTTTATCTCCAAATGCCCTCCCTTATGACAGATAAGCCAGCTCCCAAACCCGGAGACCACATGCCCTGAGTATAAAAATTGCTAGCGAGGGCTCCGCAAAGGGAGAATAGAAAGGAGAAGGGGATGGGGTCTGATGGCAAAAGGAAGAGGGATGGGAGACTAAAGGAAAAGAAATAAAGAGAATTAGGCATAGCTCTCTCCCCTTGCAGGGCCATTCATCTTGTAAGCCTTAAAGCTCTATATGACTTATTATAATGATTCTAATGCTAGGTTATTAATTATAACCTCAGCTAGGTAATTCTTCTATTCCACCCTAGTCCACTCCTTACAATCAAGTGCTCCCAATTTTTTCCTCTTACTCTCACCCACCTCCACCCCCATAGCAGGGTGGCCTAACATTGGCTCGGAAGACTCTGGGTCCTAGGATGCCAACATTGTTAGCCACCATCTTTTCTTCATACATTCTCCACACCCAGCTTATGTGCCTCCTTCCACATGAGGCCTTTCCTTATTCTCCACACCCCACACTCCACGTGCCAAGGCCTTCCTCCTTCACCTAGCTTACAACTCCTTGTTTATCCAAATCTTTGTCATAGAATGGAAGTTCCTTGAGATCGCAGACTGGGAGATCTCATATATACTGTACATGCTTAGCTTTGAACACCCTCCTCTTTGAAGATGGCTCCCAAATCTCTCCTCCTCCTCCTCCTCCTCCTCCTCCTCCTTCTTCTTCTTCTTCAATTGGGATTAAGTGACTTGCCCAGGGTCACACAGCTAATAAGTGTCTGAGGTCAATTTTGAACTCAGGTCTCCCTGACTCTAAGGTTGGTGCTTTCTCCACTGTACCACCGAGCTGTCCCTGGCACCAAAATCTCTTATCTCCTCAGCTCTGCACCTCCCACTGCCTCCAGAACATCTCCACTGGATGTCCCACTGCCACCTCCAAACCAGACTCTCGTCTTTCCCCCTAACCCCATCCTCCTAATGACTTTGTAATTTCTGTCTATGACTCCATCTAGGCCCCAGGTCTCCCTTTTCCATAGCCTTTTGTTATCTTTGACTCTTGCCTCTCTCCCAAGTCTAACAAGGGATCAATAACCCCATCCTAGCAGAAGCAGCTCTCACACACACCCTCTCCCTTACAAGACTGTCCCTCAAGGACAGGTCCTCATTACTATCTCCCTGAACTAATGCTCTAGACCCCTTCCAGAGCTTTCCACTCTGGATTTCCCTCCCCACTTTCACCCTGCTGCCACGATAAACTTCCAGATACCCAGACCTGTGCCTCTTTGGGTCAGAAATCTTCCAAAGCTCCCTATTGCCTCCAGGCTATTTAGAAATCTTCCACCTGATCCTTCAGGGTCTTTTACAACCACCCTCGGGAAGCATATCGCAGTCCTGTGACTGGGGGTGGGGTTAGAAACAGCTAGGTTCAAATCCTGACTCTTCCACACTGTTTCAACTTGGGCAAACCTGGGCAAATCAGCTGCATATGAGCTTTGTCATCCGTAAAATGAGAGGATCAGGTGACCTGGGAGTCGCCTTCTAATGCTAAATCTATAATCCTTTTCCACACTTACCTCATATTACTCTATTCTACTTGCTTTATGCTCCAGCTAAATTGTGCAAATTGTACAATTCCTCTGCCTCTGTACCTTTGACCAGGCTTTCCTTGCTCTCTGAAGGCTATCACCCCAGGAATCTGAGTTCAAATCCAGCCTCAGTCACTTACTAGCTGTGTGAGCCTGGATAAGCCACTTAACTGCCTTTGGCCTCAGTTTCCCCATTTGTAAACTGGGGATAATAAGAACACCAACCTCCCAGAGCTGTTGTTAAGATCAAATGAGATAATATTTGTAAAGCTCTTTGTAAACCTTGAAGTACTATCTAAATCCTAGACGATATTACTACTATAATTATTGCTCCCCTGGATTTCTACCCATCCTTTAAAGCACAGTTCTAATGCTTCCTCCTCCAGGCAGCCTTCCCAAATGACTGTCCAGGCTCAGAGCCCAGTTGCTGAACAGAAGAGGAAATTTATCCTGGGATAGTACTATAAAATTTTCCACCCTGAGCCCGAGCCCCAGTGTCCCAACCCTTCTTACAAGAGCCCATAGTCTAGCTTATTGCCTTATCCAAGTAAACCTTTAAGAACTACCTGTTGAGTTGAATACTGTGTATTGTTATTGGGGGCCCCAGAAGGCTGGGTGCTCTGTAGTGATAAGAGCCCAGCTCAGAGTTTAGGGTTTTATGACCCATAGGTGCTTGAGATGTTTGTTGTATTGATTTATTATTCCTTCCTTCTGGGGAAAGGTCAATGGAGCAGAGAGAAAGAGAGGAAGAGAAATGGATGTGTGAGGGACACAGAATTGCAGGGTGAATACACACACAGACACACAGACACACACAGACACATACACACACACATACACCCCTTACTAAAGGCGTCTCCTAAAACCACCCCAGGCTCTCCAGGGACTAGAATAACTCTGTAGGGTTATTCTACAGATTCAACTCTCTAACACTTGTCAGAGCACATGAGTCAGGGGTGAAGCTGGGGGTCCCGGGCACTCACCAGAAGATGGGGCTCTGGCCAGGCTCCCTGACCACATAGTATTCTTTGTCCTGGGGAAGAAGTTTGGCCAGGCCAAAGTCGCCAATCTTCACGTGACTCTCACTCTCCACCAAGATGTTCCTGTTGGCTAAGTCTCTGTGAACATATCGCTGAGAGCCCAGGTATTCCATCCCCTGGAAGGAAGGCTGAAGGTCAGGGAGGACCCCAGTACTGATTGTGATGACCCCCAGGCCTGGCTCTGACCCCAAATCTTTAGAGCCAGTCTGTGACCCCCTTTCCGATCATGATCTCTCTATACTGACTCAGACCCTGATCGTTTCCCAGACCCCATCAGTCAAGGCCACGAGCACGTTCTTGAGAGGGAACACCATGGCCCCAGTGTTCCTCCCTGAGTCCGTCCCCAGCTCTGTCTGCTGGCCCATTTGACTCAACGGGAAATGGGAACCACTCCTATACCCAGAGATCTCTCTGCTCCTTCCCCCACAGACCCTCCTCCCAGCCCCTCTGCCCCTTGGAACCTTGCAGATCTGGGAAGCATAGAGGAGGAGGAAACAGGGGTCTAGGTGGGCCCGGTGACGCTGCAGGTAGTCCCGGAGGCAGCCATTGGGGAGGTATTCCATAACGAGGCGCAGACTCTGTCGGCCTGAGTAGGAACAACAGCTGCCGTCAATCTTCCCGTTCCCCACCCCTCACCGTCACAAGGTTCTCACTTGGGAGAACCCAAGTCAGAGAATTTGAGAACCCAGAATCAGGATCTGGAAGGGGCCTTGGAGGTCCCCAGCCAGCATGGGGTAGGATGGGACAGAGAAAGCTCTGGCCTGGCGTCGGCATCCCTGGATTTGAATGTAGATGCTCAGGTTTCCTGGCTGTGTGGCCCTGAGCTAATCACTGCTCTTCTCTAACCTCAGCGTTCTCAGAGCTATGACTGGTAGAGCCCCGTCTGCTCCTTCCTCATGGGGCTGCTGGGAGAAAAAGATTTTTGCGGCGTTTTAAAGCCTGTAGACAAGGTGGCTGTCCTACTCAGCGCCTAGCTTTGGCCTGGCCTGCTGGAACCTCTGCCTCTAGCATCTTGAGCATCCACCAAGGCTCAGACCAAGTGCCATCTCCTACTGAAAGCCTGTCCCGATGCCCTGGTAGCGGCTCATGTATGTCCATAATGTATTATACAACTCCCTTCCCTGCCCCGCAGCCTGTCTTTCCAGGCTGATAACACATTATTCCCCCTCACACATCCCCTGGGCAAATTGGGTGATTTGCTGTTTCCTTGTATATAACCTTCCATTTCCTACCTCTGTGCCTTTGTCCAGGCTGTACCCCCTGCCTGGAATGTTCACCTTCTTCACTTCTGCCTCCTGGAATCCCAAGCTCCCTTCAAGGCTCAGCATAAGTTCATACTACCTCCTATCCAGATCCCCCAGTTGTTGTTAATGCTTCTTCCCCATAAAAAATTACTTTGGTTTTATTTTTATCTATATTTCCTTATTTGTGTATGTTTTGCGTCTCTACCCCACCCCTCCCCCCAGTGGAATGTAAGCTCCTTGAGGGCAGAACTTGTTTCATTATTATCTTTGTGATTCTAGCTTGTAGTACAGTGCCTTGGCACACAGGAGGGATTTAATAAAAGGACTGTTAAGCTGAATCAACTCAGTCATCTGCTCTGCCCTGCTGTCTAGCCGGTGAACCTTCTCTAGGACATTCTGACAAGTGGCGGGCCAGCCTCAACCTGAGCAGTTCTAGCAGCAGGGAGCTCAAGCGCTGATAAGTGCAATATATTGAAAAGACCACTAGATTAGGAGTCAGGAGCCCTGGGTGTGAATCTCAACTCTACCAAGAGATGACCTGGGGAGAAGAAATCATTTCCCTTCTCTGGATCTCTGGTTGTTCGTTTTGTTTTTTTTTTACTCAATTGGGATTAAGTGACTTGCCCAGGGTCACACAGCTAGTAAGTGTCAAGTGTTTGGTCTGAGGCTGGATTTGAACTCAGGTCCTCCTGACTTCAGGGCCTGTGCTCTATCCGCTGCTGCCACCTGGCTGCCCCTTGGTTGTTCATTTTTAAAATGAAGAAAGTTGGACGAGCCAGGGGTCCCTTCTAAGTCCTCATCTGATGACCTCCCCCTCTCCCATCACTGCCGTCTCCTCGTGGGCCGCCCTCTCCCAGGCTGGACTCACCTGGGCCGTAGCAGACGCCTCGGTATTTGACTATGAAGTCACTGTGTAATGCTTTCAGAATCTGTACCTCTCGCTGGAAGTCCCGAAGCTGCTGGGGCCCACTGTTCTGTAGCTGCTTGACGGCCACCAGTGCTCCCGTGTTATCTCCCAGTGGGTCATATCGGCACAATTCCACGCTGCCAAAGTTACCCTGTGGTTCAGATCAACCAACGTTTGTTAAATGCCAATAATGTGCAGATGTGTTAAGGAGATAAAAGAAAAAAAAACAACCCAAAACATACGCTGCTCTCAAGGGTCTCCTAGTTTAGGTGGGAGACAATATGTATATATATTAATACGTTAAAAAGACAATGAATGAATGAAAGAAAAAGGATCGAAGTGCTTCCTATGTGTTAAGTGCTGAGGATACAAACAGAAAGACGACAATCCCTGCTCTCAAAGTGCTTACAGTCTGCTTGAGGATTCATAAGATCATAGATCCAGAAGCAGGAGAGAGGCCATTTGGTTCTATCCCATCATTTTGTACAGTTAAGGAAACTGAAGCCTAGGGAGATTAAGACACACCCAAGGTCAGAGTTGAACCTAACTCCTCAGACTCCAGAACCGTTTGCCCTTTCTACTATACCAAGCTATGAACTTCTGCTCGACCAGAATCTTGAACCCTGAACCCTCTGTCTAAAAATCTGATGCATCACTAACGGAAACTATCCAGCGACATAACAAATACAGATTTCAGCTCCAGGGCACATAGCAAAGTCCAGCAGGCTTTAAGTGCCATTGGGAAGTCTGCCCAAGGAAGCAGCAGCTGGAAGGATCAGGAAGAGCCTAACCAGGGAGATGGAGCATAGGCTAAGTCAGATGTCACTAAGACTAAGCCTGGGTCCTTCACCTCCCCATCCCTATTCCATATGCCCTTCACCTTGCCCAGCAGGGAGATATATTTAAGGTGTCTCTCCTCAAAGAGGGTGGGGTCCTGGCCAGCCATCAGGTGAGCGCTGCTCCAGAGTCCATCCCGAGCCGCCACGGCGCTGGGTGAGAGATCTGAGAGGAGCTCATAATCTAGCAGGATAATAATAGTATTAACTCATATTTATATAGTGCCTTGAGGTTTGCAAAACACTTTACCAGATGCTCTTACCTCATTTTGTTCAGAACCTCAGAGCTGGAAGAGATCTCAGAGTCGCCTACCCCAACCCCCACCTGAAATGGGAATAGTGTGCCCCTCTAGGTCCTCAAGTGTGGACTGATTTGACTGATTTGGTCAAAAGGCCACACTTGAGGACCTAGAGGGGCACATGTGGCCTTGAGGCTGCAGGTTCCCCACCCCTGCATCAATCTCAACAAGTGATCATTGAGTCTCTACTTGGTGCTCTTCTGCCCATAGGGACCTCACACCTCCTGCAAGCCAGAGTGCATTGTTGGAGAGCTCAGATAGTTAGGAAGTTCTTTCTTAAACTGAGTCCAAACCTTTCTCCCTTTGACATCCTTGCCCTGGGCCTACTTCACTGCATCACAGCATTTTGAGCTGAAAGGACCGTTAGAGACAAAGTCAGGCCCAGAAAGTCAAGGGACTTGCTCAGGGGCGCCCAGGAGAGCTAACAGAGCCAAGCTTGAAACCCAGGTCTCCAGACTTCAAACCCTGCAGCCAACTCTTGCAAACTTCAAGGCTGTAAGATCTCCTGTAGGTGCCGCTGACCTGAACGGTAATCCCTCAGTACCTGAGGAAGAGGTCTTCTTGCACTGCTACAAAGTCTCAGCCATGATGGGGGTGGACCTCGCACACAGCAAGTGCTTAATAAATGCTCCTTTCCTTTCATCAGCCTCCACGTTTAGTTAGGCCAATTCTTACATGGCTGAGGTACAGGCCATAAATCCCCGGGCCCATATTTGAAGCCTTATTGGGTCAGTAGAATCTTCTAGAACTCGAATTCCCCTGGCTGGGCCCTCACTAACTCAGTGTCACCATTAGGCATGGGAGCCAGACTTGATTGGAGCCTGGGGTCGAAGATAAGGAATAGCCCCTATCTTTGGAACACTTGAAGACTCACAAAGCACTCCTGCTGCTCCCACCTCCCAGGGACATAGTACAAATATTAGTACTATTGATTTCACCTCACAGGACCCGTCCAGCGGGGAGAGGCTGCTTCCGTGATGGGTTGCCTAACACAGTGCCCGACACATGACAGGTGATTCGTCTGTGCCTGCCAACTGATTGATTGATTATGTCCAGCTGGGTCTGAGTTTCCCCACACGGCTCTGACCAGATGCTTCATGTGTGCTCCCTCCCATCCTGGGGCCCAGCCTGTGTCCTGCAGCTCCCTACGGGTACCTGAGGTGATGAGGCTATTGAGATCCCGGATGATGGCTCGGAAGGAGGGCCGCAGATGAGGAGTGTACTCCATGCACTGGCCGATCAGGGTGGCTAGCTCCATCCATTTCAGGGCCGGCAGCTGCTGCTTCTCCTTGTAGAACTGCAGTTTCTGAAGGGGGAAGGGAGGGATGAGACAGAACCTCCGATCGAGGGCCCCGACCTGCGCTGCCTAACCCACCCCTTGATAACCCTAATCAGAGGCATTTTAGAGAGCATAGGATACCAGAGGCAGGGGTGGGGACATCCTTAGATTAGAGATAGAATGTCAGAGAAGGGAGAGTACTTAAAACCTGGAACATCAGAGCTAAGAGGATAATTATAGTACAGAATATCATGGCTGGGAGGGCTCTTAGAACCCAGAATGTCAGGGCTGGGAGGGCCCTTAGAACCCAGAATGTCAGGGCTGGGAGGGACTTACAACACAGCATGTCAGGGCTGGGAGGGCTCTTGGAACACAGAAAGTCAGAGGTAGGAGGGTCCTTGGAACACAGAATGTCAGAGCTAGGACGGCCCTTAGAACATAGAATGTCAGAGCTGAGAGGGCCCTTAGAACCCAGAATGTCAGGGCTGGGAGGACCCTTAGAACCCAGGATGTCAGGGCTGGGAGGACCCTTAGAACCCAGGATGTCAGAGCTGGGAGAGCCCTTAGAACAGAGAATGTCAGAGCTGGGAGGGCCCTTAGAACACAGAATGTCAGGGCTGGGAGGGCCCTTAGAACCCAGGATGTCAGAGCTGGGACAGATGTCAGAACATAAAACAAAGGGAAGAACCCTTAGGATAAAATTAGGGAAGAGAAAGAGGAAGGGAAACAGCATTTACTAAGCACCTACCATATGCCAAGCACTATGCAAAGGGCTTTATAAATATTGTTTAATTTGATCCTCACAGCAACACTGTGAGGGAGGTGTTAGTATTATCTCCATTTTCCAGTTGAGGAAACTGAAGCAGGCACAGGTGCAGTGACTTGCCCAGGCTCACACAGCTGGTAAGTGTCTGAGCCAGGTCTCTCTGATGCTAAGCTCATTACCCTAACCACTCAGCTGCCTGGCTGTCTCTAATTAGGACCTTTGTATTTGTTTTTTGTCTAATTGAGTATGCACATGTTGTTTTCCTTGATGGAATGTAAGCTCCCTGAAAGCAAGGATGATTTCATTTCCGTCTCTGTTTTCCGTTGCTTAGCACGGTGTCTGGCATATAGGGTAGCTTGGTAAATTTTCCTTAATGGATTGGCTAAGTACCAGAACTGGGAGGGACCTTAAAAGCACAGAATAATGGATATTAGAACACAAACTGTCAGGATTGAGGGGGATTTCAGAAGTTCTTCAAACCCACCTCTCTCATTCTAGATAAGGGGAAACTGAGGCAGCCTGGGGAGGGGAAGAGACTTGCCCAGCACCGGAGAGCTGATCAGTAACAGAGCAGGGTTCAGAACTGAAGCCTTCCGCCTCCCAGTGGCTCTACCCTCACCTTGGCGGGCTCCAGGGCACTTAGGGGCATGGTGCCCCCACTGAATATCTCCCAGAGTGTTGCCCCAAAGCTCCACTTGTCAGACTCCAGGCTCAGCAGCTTGGCATCCCACAGACACTCGGGAGCCAGCCAGGGGATCCGGTCAGTGAGCACTGAGGGGGAAGGATCACAGCAACATTGTTGGGGGGGGGGCGCGGTGGTGCCTCAAGCCCCATACCCCTCCTGCTCGGGGCCAGCCATTCTCCACCATCCCCCCATCCCTGACTGACAGTCGGCTCTCCCTGAAGGCACGCCAGGAGAAGAAGGGCTGTGCCAGTCAGGTGCCAGTCCTTCACACTCACTCTCTTTGGTCAGCACAGTGGGACTGACCCCAGGGTCGCTGAGCTTGATGAAGGGGGGGCTCCCCCCAGCCCCCTCCCTCGCTAGGAGGACCTTCTTGGAGGAGATATTGCCGTGGATGATGCCTTTGTCTTCCTAGGTAGGAGGCAAAGATCAGGACAATGAAGTGGGAGGAGGGACACCCCCATCAGGGAACTGCCCATGGCTGGAAATCAAAGCTGGGCAGAGGATGGGGGAGGCAGGGAATGGAGGGGAAGCTTGGTTTTCCAGGGTGGGCAGGAAGGGCTGCACCCACCACACCCATAGAGGTCATGGGGTGGGGGGCGGACAAAGTCTCCAGGGCTGGGGAAAGCTCAGCCCAGACAACCCTCCTGTCTCCTAAGCTCACCAGATAGTTGAGAGCATAAGAAAGTTGCTTGGCCACTTGGAGCTTCCAACTGGCAGGTACCAGGGGCCCGCATTTCCGTAAGTGGGTATCGAGTGCCCCCCATCTCACAAACTCCTGCACCATGATACCTGGAGAAGAGTTATGAAAACAAACATGGCAGACAAGGGGAGACAGAATGGGAGAGGAGACATGAGGGTTATGGGGAGGAAAAGATAGGGAGAGTTGGGGAAGGAAGGATGGGAGAAGCTCTGACCAGGGCTAGGGGAATGGGAAAAGGCACAAAATCCTGGCCTGAGGACATGGGAGAAGGGGGCAGGGACCCTGGGCTGGGAACTCACTATCTCCCGCCATGCAGACACCATGCAGCAGCACCAGGTGCTGGTGGGACACTTGACTCATGATGCTGGCAGCCTCTAGGAAGGACTGAGAGGGAGAAAGGTGTGAAGACATGGATGCCCAGCCTCCTAGGGTATTCTTCTCCCTCCCCACTCCATTCTGATCCAAGGGCCCGGGCCCAGCAAGCAGGCATTGCCATGTGGGAGGAAGGGGCATGGGTGTGGGCAGAAACAGAGTCATGGGTCATTCTATTGTCAGGCCAGAATGTGAGCTTATGGGATCTTCTAGGCCCCCCTATCTCTGAACAGGAGCAGTCTCTCTCTGTCTCTGTCTCTGTTTCTCTCTCTCTCTCTCTTTCTTTCTCTCTCTCTTCCTTTCTCTTTTTCTCTCTCTCTCTCTCTCTGTCTCTTTTTCTTCCTTTCTCTCTGTCTCTGTCTTTCTCTCTCACATACATACACACCTCCCAATAACCAATCATTCTGACAGCTGGGCAGTTCTCCATCAGGTCTGGCCTAAATGCCCTTCTCAGGATTCTCTTGACAGAACAGCTGTTTTCTGTCTGCCATGTGACTGCTATAGTTCCCAAGTCATAAAGCAAAAGGGTCTGATGCTAAAAGGGTTGAGGGGGGAGAGGTGGGGGCGGGGAGGATGTCTATTCTCAGAACCAGAAGCTAGGTGGATCATATACTAAATGGCTACATCAGGTCATGACCTAAGATGAGAGACCTTCCCATGAGAAGCACAGTGTTATAGGAACTTTTAGGAGGAATGAGGGTGGTAGTGATGAGAAAGTCATCATGCAGAATGAGGACTCTAGACACCCACTTGTGAACTCCTAGAATATAGAACATCAAAGTTGGAAGGTACTTTTGAACATAAAATGTCAAGGGCTGTTAGAACACAGGATGTCA
Source organism: Vombatus ursinus (assembly GCF_900497805.2). Taxonomy (NCBI): domain Eukaryota; kingdom Metazoa; phylum Chordata; class Mammalia; order Diprotodontia; family Vombatidae; genus Vombatus; species Vombatus ursinus. Next base: position 641,117 of record NW_020949696.1, read on the forward strand.
GAGCTGGGAGGGCCCTTAGAACACAGAACATCTTTCCTTTTCCTTAAAATATAGGATATCAGAGCTGGATAGGGCCTTACAGGCTCTTTATAAAGTTCAGCTCCATCGTTTCATAGAAACCAATGCCTTCAGAAGAGAGGATAGAATTTCCAAGATTATATAAAGAAGTCAGAGCAGAATTGGGACTAGAACCCAAATGTCATGATCCTCAGCCCAGTTCTTTCTCCTATCCCCTCTCCCCCTGCTTCCTCCTGGGATCCAAAGTAAGGCAGACAAAAAGGGCCTATGAGCGAGGGACGACCCACAGGAGAACCAAAGAGCCCAGATCTCCTGATCTCGAAGCGGGAAGGGACGGCACGGTCCGTTCAGTGAAGTCCAGCCTGACCAGGATAAGGAATTTCCTCTCCAGCCCTGGGTCATCTGGGTCATCTGGCTCATCTCATTTTTCCCCACCCCTGTGGAAATCTGCAGACCTGAATGTGGGTTTGATGGGTTCGGGACGGCTCTCTGTGACATCCTAGATACGTGTCCCAGAGAGAACAGGCCTCTCACTTGCCAACGTCAGGCTGGCTCGGCAGCCCCTGGAAGGGGGTCCCCAGCCCCTGCTCCTTGCCTTGGCTTTCCCTGACCACGGCTGACTGTCTTTCCCTACTGATGGCACCTGTGCATTCACACCATCTTTGCTCGGAGTATAAGAAGCTCAGCTCTCCCCTCTCCAGGATGAGGCTCCTATTTCAAATATAACTCCAAGAGTTCAGGTTCTTCTTCTCCGCTTCCTCTGGGCTGAAGTCCATCCTCCATCCTCCTGACGGCCAAGCTGCCTTTCTGCCTCTCCAGAACTTCGTCTCTTCTTTGTTTCCTATCTTGAAGCTCTTCCTTCATTCCCCTCCCCCAGGAAGATTTCATCCTCCCCAGTAACCCAGAGAATGGAGGAATGTTCTTTCCTAGGAAGGGGACCACCCTGCTGCGTAAGAACAGAGGGCGGGCCCTTGACCGTGGCATTCGTACAAACATCATGGGCTTTTTGAAGGTCGGAGGGCTACTGACCTTGCTTCTTGGAAGACTGTGGTCTGCCAGGAGGCTCAGAGGAGATGCCCCGACAGGGCCTTGGCCACCCAACGGGCAAGGAATGCTGGGGTGCAGGGATCCATGCCTGACTGGCTGCCACTGGCTGCCTTGTGGATGTGGGGGTAGGGGTGGGTAGGGAGCAGAGGCTCTGGGGGAGGAGGGAGCAGGACCAGGGTTGAGGACACCCACCTCGATGCAGTTCTGGTGTGTGCTGTCCATCACTTTGAGCAGAACCTCTACCTTGTGGGTCTCCCCATCCACTTTATCCAGGCGGCTACCACAGTAGATCTTGGTGAAGGAGCCATGACCCAGGTTCTCATGCTGGGAGTGGGGAGAGAAATAGGGAGCAGGGCTGCCTTCAGTAGGGTGGGGGGGACAGGACTCACCTCATGGATCTGTGCTAGACTTGGGAAGTCATTCCTATTCCCATTTTCCAGATGAGGAAACTGAGGCTCAGATTGGGAAGGGACTTGTTCAAGGTCACTCATCAAGTCAGCGATAGAATCAGGACTAGAACCCAGAGTCCAAGGCTCCTTCCGCTAGTCTATCCTACCCTCTCCCCCACTTCTTCCTCTGCCTTGCTCCATTCCCGCCCCTTCTCCCTGCCCACCATCCCCATGCTTACCCACTCCAAGCTGTCGGCGGGAATTTTGTGGAACATCATTTGGCTGAGCTGGCGCTGGGGCTGAGGCCAGGCCTGAGCTGGGGTTAAGGCTGGGGATGGGGGCAACTGGGTGCAATCCCTTCTAACTATGATCAGGTTGGACTTCTCTGTGGGTTGGGATCAAAAAAAAGTAAATTTCCATCAGATCTTCTCCTTTATCCCCAAATTCCAACCTCAGACAATGGAGAAGCAAGAAATGGGCAGTGCCAGGAGGTTCACTCACCTTTGGGCCTGGGGGGACAGCAGCTGCTGAGGCTCAGTGCAGTCCCATCGACAAGGAGCCCGCAGCCCCTGGAGGACTCCAGGAGCTGTCGCAGGCTGCTGTGGGCCTGGCTCAGCCCACACAAGAATAGGTTCCCTGAAAGGTCCCGGTGGATTAAACAGCCCTTGTAGTCTGGGCCCAGGGGCGTCTGGAAGGGCAGGCAGGAGAAAAGGACTCTCAGTAAGGCTGGCCAGCCAAGAGACGCCTAGATGCCCCGGGGCACCAGGAGGTCGATGTGATCTGTTCCATCCCGAAGTCCTCCTTTATGAGAGGTGTCTGTGGCCTTTGTTGTTGTTGCTCAGTTATTTCAGTCACATCTGACCCTTTGTGATTCTGTCTGGGGTTTTCTTGGCAAAGATACTGGAGTAGTTTGTCATTTCCTTCTCCAGCTCATTTTTACAGATAAGGAAACTGAGGCAAACAGGGCTAAGTGACTTGGCCAGGGTCACACAGCTAGTAAATGTTTGAGGCTGGACTTGACCTCAGAAAGATGAGTCTTCCTGACTCCAGGCCTAGCCCTCTATCCACCACACCACCCAGCTCCCCATGCCTGTGGGCTTAGTGAGCCCAATAAAACCGGCTGTCTATACTCCATATGGCAGAGCAAACAGCTGTGGAGGTGGATAAAGATAGAGGTATAACAAGCCCCACCCCCCAGACCCTAAGTTATAAGCTCCGCTAGGCAGAGGGAAAGAGTGGGCGATGACTGTTGGACCTGACCTGGATGCAGACAGTGAGGAGGAAGCTATCGAAGTCCTGGGGGCTTTGCCGAAGGACGTAGGATCCTGGAACTGACCCCCCCAACTTCAGCTTGTTCACAGCAAACTCGGACCTACATAGACAGAGGCAGAAAAACAGCCAGAAAGGGAGAGAAAAACAGAGATGGAAAGATTCAGAGAGAGAAAGAGGCTAAAGGTCATTGTTATTTCCCTGTCCAGCCCTGGGGCTATTTGACCCGAAAATTGTCCAGCCCCAGGCCCAGGCCCAACCCTCTATCTCCCCATCTCCAAGCCTATTGCTTTTACATTCTTCCCACAGTAGGACCCTAGGATTAAAAGCTGTAAGCAATCTTAAAGGTCATGCAGTCCAAACCCCTCATTTTACATATAAAGAAACTGAGGCACAGAAAAGGAGAGATGACTAGTCCAAAGTCACAAAGATACATGATGTGGGGATTCTGACCCATATTCCTTAACTTGCGTTTTTTCCACTACACCCCATTGTCTCCCCACCCACCCAGGATCAAAAGTGATATAACTAGTACCGGAGCTCTTTGGGAAACCAGCTCTACAAAGCCCCAGCATTATCTTTGGCCCTTTGATTGCATCTGTTGACCTTCCCAAGGTCATTGCTCCTCATCTCCATATCCAAAAGAGATTGGGCCCATGGCTTCCTGTAGGCCAGAGGGGAGGATCCTTGGCCCTGGTGGTTTTGTTTTTTTTTTTTTGACAGGCTTACGTAATTTCAGAAGTGTTCACAGCCCAAGAAAGAGTTGAGATCTGGGGAAGGGGTGCGTTGGTTGTTCCTTACGTGATGGGACCATGGCATTGGTTGTCAATATTCTCCAAGAGCTGGGGTGGGGCCACCTCTTTGCAGAAGTAGTGGTGGGCATCAGTGGTGAGTCGGTAGTAACCATCAACCAGAGAGATAAAGGACAGTGCCTCCCTTAGAGTTGGAAATTCAACTTCCTATAAATATAGAATGTCAGTGAGAGAAAAGACTTAGAACCTAGAATGTCAGAGCTGGGAGAGCCCTTAGAACACAGGATGTCAGAGCTGGGAGGGCCCTTAGAACACAGAATGTCAGATCTGGAAGGGTCCTTAGAACACAGAAGGTCAGAGCTGGGAGGGTGCTTAGAACACAGAGCATAAGAATTGGGAGGAACCTTAGGACACAGAATGTTAGGGCTGAGGGGATCCCTAGAACCCCGGGCATCAGACTTAGACAGGATCTTAGCATGTAGAACATCTGAACTGGGAAATCCTTTAGAATATAAACTCCATCCTGTCTTCTCTGGCAGATCATCCCTTCTATCATCTCCATTCTCTCACTGATCTTCAATCTCTCCTTGCCTAATGGCTGCTTCCCTACTGCCTGCAAACATCCCTGTGCATCCTCCATCCTCGAAAAACTGTCCCATCAGGGGCAGCTAGGTGGCACAGTAATAGAGCACCAGCCCTGAAGTCAGGAGGACCTGAGTTCAAATCTGATCTCGGACCAAACACTTGGCACTTACTAGCTGTGTGACCCTGGGCAAGTCACTTAACCCCAATTGCCTAAAACAAACAAAAAAACAAACCTGTCCCATGATTCCCCTATCCCCACTGCCCTAAATCTCTCCTTTTAGTGGCTAACCTGTTTGAGAAGGTGATCTGTATTACGGACGCCTCCGCTTCCTTTTCTCTCACTCTTAACTCTCTGCAGTCTGGCTTCTATCCACATCATTCAACTGAAACTCTTCTCTCCAAAATGACCAGTGATCTCTTGGTTGCCAAATCCAGTGGCCTTTTCTCATTCTTTGTTCTCCTTGACCTCTCTGCAGCCTTTGACACTGTCCATCACCCTCTTCTCCTTGATACTCTCTTCTTTCTAGGTTTTCAGGACACCCCTCTCTCCTGGTTTTCCTCTTCCATATCTGATTGCTCCTTTTCTGTCTCCTTCCCTGGCTTTTCATCCATGTCATGCCACTAACAGTGAGGGTCTCCCAAAGGCTCTGTCCTGGTCTTCTCTTCTCTTCTCTTCTCTTCTCTTCTCTTCTCTTCTCTTCTCTTCTCTTCTCTTCTCTTCTCTTCTCT
>NW_020949696.1:645915-670225 GCF_900497805.2 Vombatus ursinus
CCTCCCCACCCCAGTCCATCCTCCCTCCATTCAGCCACCAGAGTGATTTTTCTATATCCCAGTTCTGACCACCTCCTTATTGAATAAATTCCAATGGCTCCCTATGACATCTAGGATCAAACAGAAAGTCTCCTGGCCCCTTGCTACCTTTCCAATCTTCTTACACCTTCCTCTCTCCATGTACCCTAGATCAGTGACATTGGCCTCCTGGCTATTCCATGAACAAGACTTTCCACTTCCTGACTCTGAGTATTTTCACTGGCTGTTTCCCAAGCCTGGAATGCTCTCTCTCTCCATCTCTTCCTCCTAGCTTCCCTGGCCTCTTTCAAGTCTCAGCTGAACTCCTACCTTCTGCAAGAAATCTTTCCCAGTCCTCCTTACTCTTAACGTCTTCTCTCTGAGACTCCCCCAACTTACCCTGTACATATCTTGTTCGTGTATAGTTGTCTGCATGCTGTCTCCTCAATTAAACTGTGAGCTCCCTGAGAGCAGGGATTGTCTTTTGCCTTTCTTTGTACTCTCTAACTCGACATGCAAATTCCTAAAAATTGTCTTGCTATGCAAAATTGATCAATAAAAGCCTTAGGACTTATGGGAAATATGGGATTAGGGGCATAACATTCAAAATCTTCTTTAGTGACACATAAAGAAGATGTTCAGTCATTTTCAGCCATGTCTCAGTCTTCATGACCCCATTTGTGGTTTACTTGGCAGAGATACAGGAGTGGTTTGCCATTTCCTCCTACAGTTCATTTTACAGATAGGTAAACTGAGGTAAACAGGATTAAGTGACTTGCCCAGGGTCACACAGCTAGGAAGTGTCTGAGGCTAGATTTGAACTCTGGAAGATGAGTCTTCCTGACTCCAGGCCCAGCCCTCTATCAGCTGCTCCATCTAACATAAAGGAGATAGGAGTCTAATAAAAATGGTAGCACTGTATTGAACATGTTAAATAGTTAAGAAATACATGCATACTACATAAATGGTGGTGATACCAGTAGCCTTGGGCTGATGCTGTCTGCACCCCCAGTTCCATGGGGGCCCAGAGTGGCCTTGGTGGGTAGCAACTCTAGAAAGCAGGGGCAGAGATAGCAGAAGGTGAGGAGGAGGAAGTATGGACTGAGTGGGTTTGGACCAGCTGTCTTCCACCCACAGCTCCTACTGCACCAGAATAAATAGATCTTGAAATAGACCTTATGTTTGCTTGTGAAAACTGGAAGTGAGAGAGGTAAGGGTTATATAGCTTGTAAATTACTGTAAAATGATGTCATCCCACTGATATGTGTTTGAGGGATGTGTGTGTGTGCGTGTGTGTTTTATGCTCTGTTTAGCTGGGTATGGTTTTCCATTTCTTGTTCACAAAATTGAGCATAAGTAAACTCAAAATTTCAGGTTATGCTCAAATTATTCCCTAATATATAAATTATTTTGTAACAAATTCATGTTTTCGAAACAAGCGTTATAACAGAACTGACTGTATACCCTTGTTCCTGAAATACAACAGGTGACTAATACATGCTAGTTGATTGGCTGAGAGCATAAGAGTGGAGAGGGATCTTAGAACAGAGAATGCCAGAGCTTGGAAGGGCATGAAGGACCGTCTAGTCTGTCTTCTATCCTGACATCTTACAGATGAAGAAAGTGAGGCACAGAGAGTTATGTAATAATACCGCTCCCTCCCCTTCGCATCTCAGCCCACACTTTATAGCCAGCCGCCTCTGCCCCGTAGTTAAGCAGCAGGGAACACTGCCCACTGTGGTACTCACCAGGATCCTGTTGTCAGTCTTGGTAACAGTGACCAGTCGGTTCTCACTGAGGTGACCTTCCCTGCAGGCCTGCTTCATGCCGATATCAGCGATTTCAGGGAAATCGCAGAAAGGCTGCGGGCTCTGGCCAGAGTAGAAATGGAGAGAGGCAAGGGGAGATTAGATGAGGGGCCCTTCATCAGAGCCATTCATCCCCCATCCCACCCTCAAAGCAAAGGGGAACCAAACCGCAGTACCTCACTGCCCCCAGGGGTCCAGGAGATGCCGCTGTCTCCGGCCACGTGGATGAGGCAGTTGGGGTCCTGGCCAGATGCAGCCCCTGGCGTCCGGCCCTTGAAGGTCTCTGAAGCCCGGATGGATTTCAGCCTCTCCAGGTCCATGAGGTATTTAAGCATGATTGAGTGCACATCTGCCTGGCAGGAAGCCACTCTCTTCAGGGCTCGGCTTACCATCCGACGATAACGCCTTCGAGTCATGAAGCTAAGACTTTGAATCAAACGTCGGAAGCTTCCTGGGATACAGGCTTTATAACTGGGGGAGGAGAAGCCATGGACTGATCTCACATCACCCATATCCAGAGGTCTTCCGAGGTAGGGGCTGGGGAGTGGTCATCAGAGCAAGGTGGCATGCTGCCTGGGGCTTCCTTTCTGCCAGGGTTCCTTGCTCCTTCCCTGATTTTTGGCTGGCTGTTGACCCTCCCCTCCTCCCCTCCTCCCCTCTATCTCTCACGGACATTACTGTTCATCCCACATAGATGACCCTACCATCTGCCCTGACGCTATGCCCTCCAGATCTCTAGGCACTGCCATCTGACCTGCCAATGCACCCTAATCCCCCTGGGACTTGCCTTCTTCCCTACCACTTCAACCTTAGGAAAGCTCAAAGACCACCAGCCTTTCCACAGACCCTCCAGATGAACCCTCTTCTATGTCTGCTATCCCCCAATTAGAATGTAATTCTATTTGTGTCCCTGGTGGTTAGCACAGTTTCCCACATATGTAACCTGGGTCTCCAGCCAAGCCTGGTGTATGTGCCTGAGACTCTCCTAATTGGTGGAGGAAAAAACAGATTTGATCCTGTGCGACTGGGTGAAAGCTTTGGAGAAGAAAGATTCTTCACTTTGAGAGACACATGTGGTTCTAGACTCTCTTTGGGATTAACTCCAGGGAGGAGAAACCGAATCTCTTACAGACATGTAGGAGAATCTGGCTCCTTCATATGTCCTAAGTTTCCAGCTTGCCCCCCTAGAAATTGCAAGGAATTTCCCTTTGGGTGAGACCAGGGCCTCCATTTTGGTGTGATTGAATGATACCTCACTCCCAGAAGGACAGCTCATTCACTCTGTGTACTTTCTGGTATGATTAATCTGTAACTTCTTCCATTTCTGTTTGCTATTTGCTTAGGTAATTGAGTTTACTCATTGTTTATTCACTATATGTGATGGCCATTTATGTAACTAGCATCTGGTGACAATGAGTCAAGCTGGTAGGTATAAGCTAAGGTCATACCTTAGGTTGCCTCCTCCCTTTAAGGGATAGTGATCAGGGAACCTAGGAGCTTTGTGTACCCCTAGACCAGGAATATTTAGGGGAGCAAACAGATATAATTTAAATCCAGGATCCCCTTTCTCAGTGGAGAACAGAGCAATGAGCCTCATGGTACTCCCCTCAAGGTAGGAATCTCAGTCTCCCACTGACACTTGGTAGAAAAGATTCCAGAGATATCTATCAGTGTCTCCTTGCTGAACTGCCTGTATGTATGTGTAGACATCCCATGTAGGCACATACTTCTTACATGGGCAGTGCACACAATACACATAGTAAGCGTTTGATAAATGCCTTTTTATTCATTCATCACATATATGTCAACAAGCATTTTATTAAAAACTTACTAAGCACCAGGCACTGTGCTAATCACTGAGGCTAGAAAAAAGGCAAAAATAATCCCTGTCCTTAAGGAGCTTATATTGTAAACACAACAAGGACTATAACTATGTACATACAAGAGACAGAGAGATAAATAGACTGATTAGACTGAGAGTTAGATAGATAAATGTTGGACTGAATAGATAGATTGATTAGATTGATAGATAAATGATAGATTGGTTAGATAGATTAGATAGATAGATAGATAGATCATACAGGCATATAGATGATAGATAAATAGATTGATTAGATAGATAGATAGACAGATAGATAGATAGGCAGATAGACAGATAGATATGGCAAATTAGAAATTATCTCAGAGAAAAGGCACTAGCTTTGAGGGAGATCTGTAAAGGCCTCTTGCAGATGATGGGATTTTTGAGTCGAGTCCTGAAGAAAGCCAGGGAAGTCAGGAGTGGAGATGAGCGAAGGAGAGCATTTCAAACATGGCAGACAACTTATGTAAAAGTACAAAGCTGAGAGACGGAGTATCTTGTGTGAGTAGCAGCAAGAAGACCAGTTTTGCCAGATAGTAAAGTACCTGGAGTCGAGTAAAGGGTAAGGCTAGAAAGGAAGGAAGGAGCCAGGTTATGGAAGGCTTCCAACGCCGAATAGAGTATTTTCTATCGGATCCTGGAGGTAATAGGGAACCAGCAGAGTTTACTGAGTAGGGAAATGACCTGGTTAGACCAAAGGTTTCTTTTCTACTGGTGTTCTTCAGGAATATCACTTAGGCAGCTGAGTAAAAGATGGACAGGAATAGGGAGAGATTTGAAACAGGCTGACCCACCAGCAGTTCTTGCAATGATCCAGGTGTGGGGTGAGAGGGGTGACGGTGTCAGAGGAGAGAAGGGGATGTATTTGGGAGATGTTACAAAGGCAAAATTGACCGATCTTATTAACAGATTGAATATTGCCGGGGTGGGGGGGGTGTTGAGAGAGAGATACAGAAACAGAGACATGTAGGCTTCAAGCCTGGGAGAATGGGAGGATGGTGGTGCTCTCAACTGGTATAGGAAAGTTAAGAGAGGGCTTTAAGGGAAAGAGAATGAGGTGAGTTTTAAGCGCTTTGGGTTTCAGATGTTTGCAGGATATCCACCGCAAGACCTCTAATAGGAAGTTGGAGATGTGAGGTCAGCAAAGAGGTCAGGGCTGGATAAGTAGGTCTGAGAATCGTTAGCGGAGAGATGGTCATTAAATCCGTGGGAACTAATGAGATCTCCCAGTGAAGTGGTAAAGAGAGAGAGAAGAAGAGGGCCCAGGACAGAACCCTGTGGGACATGTATGCTTAGAGGGCATGATCTGGAGGAGGATGAAATGAGAGAGAGAAGGGGTGGTCAGAGAGGTAAGAAGAGAACCAGGAGAAGCGTGTTGTCCTGAAAACCTAGAGAGGAGAGAGTATGAAAGAGGAGAGGGTGATCCATAGTGCCAAAGTCTGCAGAGAGGTCAAGGAGAATGAGGACAAAGAAAAGGCCATTGGGTGTGGCAACTAAGAGATCATTGGTAGCTTTGGAGAGAGCGGTTTCAATGGAATGATGGGGACAAAAACCATACTGCCAACAGTTTAGAGGAGAGGGAGTGAGGGCACCATTTCATTCACAACACAGGGAAGCCCAGAAGACAAAACGTGTGGAAGGATTGGCTAGGTAACGGCTCTTGTGATAAAGACAGGAAGGGGGTGGTGGGACTGTGATTTGGTGCAGTCATTCTAGACATCAGTTTGGAACTTGGCCCCCACTAAAATCACTAACTCTGCATACCCCTTGACCTAGCAATATCATGTTCCCATGTCTGGAATGCCCTCCCTCCTCATCTCTGCCCACAGACCTCCCTGGCTTCCTTCAAGTCCCAGCTAAACTCCCACCTTCTGCAGAAAGCCTTACCTACCCCGTCCTAATTCCAGTGCCTTCTTTCTGCAAATCATCTCCTATTCATCCTTCATATAGCCTCACTCTCTCTTCTAGAGTCATCGAGTGAGGCTGACAACTTCGTGCAGTTCTGCCTCACTTAAATCCAATTCACTCATGAGTCAAGACTTCACCCCGTGATGTCACTGATCCTCTTCGAAAGTGAAGGACAAACAACATTCTGTATATAGCCTATGTGGACATATTTGTTTGCTTTTTGTCTTCCCCATTAGATCGTAAGCTACCTGGGGGCAGGGCCTTTCTCTTGTCTCTTTTTGAATCCCCAGAACTTAGAACAGTGCCTGAAGAATTGTAGGCACTTAATAAATGCTTATTGATTGATGACTACAGAGATTAAAAAAAGAGAAAAAGGACCTGTATGCGCAAAACTCTTTCTAGCTGCTGCTTTTTGTAGTTGCAAAAACTGGGAACTATAAAAGCCCACAAATTGGGGAAGGGCTGAAGAAGTTATGTTGTATCACCATAAGCGTGCAGCAAGAAATGATGAAGAGGATGGTTTCAGAGAAACTTGGGAAGACTTGGATGACCTGATGCAGAGTGAAGTGAGCAGAACCAGGAGAACAAGCTAAGCAATAACAACAAAGACAGCTTCAAAGACTTAAGACCTCTGATGAGCAAAGTGACAAACTACAATTGCAAGGGGCCGTTGATGAATGCTATCTGCCTCCTAACACACAGGTGACGACTAAGATGCAGAATGATAACATACACTTTTGGATACAGCCAATGCAGAAATTTATTTTGTTTGGCTACACATATCTATTATGAGGATTTTTTTTGTCTTGTTTTTCCAATGGGGGGAGGTCAGGGGGAGGGAAAAGAATGCTTGTTAGTTGAAAAAATTAAATAAAAAAAAAAGATCATGGTGGTGTGGTAGTGGGCTGCAAGTTCAAGATGAGGCAAAAAGAATGATGTTGTAGCCAGGAGAGCAAGAGAGGCCTAGCGAGGGATGGTAGCACTGTCATCAGCCCCGGTCAGACCCCATCTGCAGTATCTCCATTTCAGGGAGTATATTCCAGAAGACAGAGACTGGAATGAGGTGAAGCCTGGAGATCATAGTAATATACAAGTCTGGACTGAAGAAAACGGGGAGGATAAGTCTGTAGAAGACTTGGGATGGAATAAGAGTTAGTTGTCTACAAGTTGGAATGAGCACTGGCTCTAGGTTCAAATCCTGATCAGTACCTGTGTGACCTTGGGCAAGTCACTTAACTTCTCTTGGCCTTAACTTCCTCACCTGTAAAATGAGGGGTTTGGACTAGATGAGCACTAATATCCATTGTGGCCCTACATCCATGATCCTAAGTTAAGCACTTGTAAAAGATTTCTACCGAGGCTGACGCGATGATCCTTTAACAAATTTTAGCTTAAAGTAAGCAAACGCTCCCTAATCAATAGAGTCCTCCCTACATGGGATGGGCTGCCTTGGGGGGGAATTGGTTTCCCCATTCCTGTGGGCCAGTAAGGTGAGACTGTGTGTCATAAATGATCTTCAAAGGCTTCCCATTCAGGTCTGGGTTGGACTAGATGGTTTGAGAAGTCCTTTTGAACTCGGAGATTCTGTGATTTTAAGATTATTTTTAATTAACATACATATATATACTCCAATGTGTATACATATTATATCATATATATGATATAACATACATACATTCTATATGGTATAGAATATATGTATAAACACATTATACATATGCAATATAGATTATATGTTATATATTATATATATATCATATTATAATATACAACAGCATATAATGCAACCTATGCATATATATACATTATATATATATTACAAACTATACATTATATAATTTGTGTTATATGTAACATGTTGCCATGTTATATATAATACAATGTGTACATATATGTATATATTATACATTATACATATTATATATTATACATTATAGATTATAGAATATGTTATATAATATTATGTTATATATAATACAATATATATCATATAGTATACACATTATAGCATACATTATAAAATGTGTTATATGATATATGATATAATATATGCATACATGTTTATATGCATATATTGTGTATATATATTCTATATTATACATTATATAATTTATATGTCATGTATAATATAATATATATTGCATATTATATAATTTGTATATTATATGTACTATATTGTATGATATACAATACAACATATACATATGTATATATAATCATACTCTTCGTATATTGTACATTATATAATTTATGTTATATATAACACATATACTATATATTATACAATATGCACACATGTATGTACATATATTATACATTATGTGTGTTACATATTATGCTATAATACAATATATATGTAACCGTGTAACATACATGCATGTATTATACAATATGTATGTGTGTGTACATGCACACACACTTGGAGAGAGTGACAATATGTCACAGCTGGAGCCACAAAGACCTGGGATCAAGTCCTCTGACGTACACTAGCTCCATGATCCTGAGCATGGCTCAGTGCTCCTGGGCATCTTTCTAAGCTTCTAAATGGTTGAGCAATTACCAATCTCCTTGGAAGCTCAGCAGTGAATTGATGGGGAAACTCCCTCCCCCCAATGCTGATGGACAGCTATTCAGCAACTGCCAATCTCAGACAATTGCCTGGGGCACTGGAAGGTGGCCACCTGCCCAGGTGGGCCAGCCAACGTGTACAGGAGGCAGAACTGTGTCCAGGTCTTCCTGACTGAAGTCAAACCTCCAGCCACCACGACGTTGGTACCAGGTGCCATTCGGGGCACATGCTTTTAATTATCTTTCTCCATAGCCTTCAGGGATTTGTTCTGAGATTCAACAGGGCACAGGACTTATGTCAAGACCTCAAAACTTTAGGTAGAGAACTATCCAGCCAAGGAACTCTCCATGCAGGTGGGACCATATACCCTGGTAAGGCGCATCTTCCAGCTCTGTGATTCAGGGTAAGGAACCCCCCAATAATCCTTGGTAGAAATCTTTTACTTGTGCCTCTAAAGTCCCTTCCTCTGGTGCCTTATTTCTGGACTGAATTTCTCTTACCCTTTAAAAATAAAGACTCTAACTAAACACCAAGATAGCTCAGATAAGGTAAGGCAGAGAAGGAATGGACAGCAATAATGAGAATAATATGGTATATGAATGTGAAATGATGAGCAGGTGGATTTCAGAAAAATCTGGAAAGACTTACATGAACTGATGCTGAGTGAAGTGAGCAGAGCCAAGAGAACATTGCACACGGTAACAGCAACATTGTGCGATGACCGACTTTGTTAGACTTAACTCTTTCCAGCAATGCAATGATCTAAGACAATTCCAAAAGACTCATGATGGAAAATGCTATCCACATCCAGAGAAAGAACAATGGAGTCTGAATGCAGATAGAAGCATACTATTTGCTCTTTTTTTTTCTTTTTCGTGGTTTTTCCCTTTTGTTCTGATTCTTCCTTCACAACATGACTAATGTGGAAATATATCTAATAGAATTGTACATGTATAGCCTATATGAGATTGTATGCTGTCTTGGGGAGGGGAGAGAGGAAGAAGGGAGAAAAAAAATTTGGAACTCAAAATCTTATAAAAGTAAATGTTGAAAACTATCTTTGCATGTAATTGGAAAAAATAAAACATTATTAAGTAGAAAAAATAATGATTGTAATAACGGACCACATAACCGAACACCCAGTTATGGTGGTAGCAGTCTAAGGTAAGAAAAGTAAACTCAAGGGGGCAGCTAGGCAGTGGATAGAGCACCGGCCCTGGATTCAGGAGGACCTGAGTTCAAATCTGGCCTAAGACACATAACACTCACTAGCTGTGTGACCCTGGGCAAGTCACTTAACCCCATTGCCTAGCCAAAAAAAAAAAAGGAAAAGAAAAAGAAAAGAAAAGAAGAGAAAAGAAAAGTAGACTCTGGACTGAACCTAGAGAACTGAACAGGTGCAAGAGTCAGGGAGAAGATGTTTAGGTGCCTCCAACTGGGGTTTAAGGATCAGAGAAGATTTAGAAAATTGGGAAGGTAAAAGACCTGGGCCCTTGGGATCAAAGGAAAAAATCTCAAAGATAATCCTTAAGGAGGACCTTGTGTCTGGAAATCTGTATGACCTCAGATCCAGGGCTGGAACTTTTGCACATGTGTGCATGTGTGCACACGGACACACATCATACTGTTGAGCACCTAGAAGTACATGTAACTCAGTTTCCTCATCTGTAAAATGGGGAGGAGGGGTGGACAAGATGCCCCCCAAGGTTCCTTTCAGCTCTGAATCTATGATCCTAAATTGAATATTTATAAAAGGTTCTCCACCAGTTAATGGGGGCAGGGGGCTGATGCCTGTTGGGGTATGGAAAATCCACAGCTTTCCTAACCTCCCCTCACTGGGGAAATGTTCTGACTCTAAGACTATTGTCCCCAAGGACTGATAATCTATCATCTCCAATTTCTGAGGGAGGAGGAGAGGATGTGCATAGTTGGCTCATGAGGCACCAGGCAGGAGGCAGAGGGGCTGATGTCATGACCTGCAATTGAAGTAACTGAGCTGAGTAAGCCCTCACCCTGAAGCCCAGAATCGCCAAAGGAAGTGAAACCCCAGCCCGCCCCAGCAACTGTGCTGGGGAACAGCTGCATCCACACACTCACACACACCCCACCAGAGACTGTGGAGAACTCCAGCCATGCTGGGCTGTAGGGCCGTGAGTCACCATCGTGGAGCCGACCTGGAGTTTGCTGAGGCCTTTGAATTGCTGATGTCAAAGGTGGTGATTCCTCATAATCCTCCTCCCTGCCCCCTTCCCGAGAGAGTGTGCCTTTTCTCTCCCATCCCCATTCTTAAGACCTTGCTTTCTGTTTCTTTTTTGTCTTAAAACCTGTTTTCTAAGACAAGGGGAGTTAGCCATTGCATCTCTGATCTGTATGTGTCCTTGCACAAACTTGGCTGAGACAGACAACAGAGGGAAAGCCTGGAAGAGAGAAATAGAGGATTTTGTTTGTTTGTTTGGTTTTAAACATCAATATACATTTCCTGGAAAGATTTCTCTCTGGCTGAGAGCTTGAGCTGAACAAAAGAGAATGGGTGACTCGTTTTCATAATTTCCCAGAGCAGAGACAAAAAAATGTGGACCTGTACATTTCTAGACAAATGGTCAAGACATTTTACCAGCTGGAACCGGTATGAGGGGCTCTGTCTTGGTCATTCTTCCTTTCCATTTTCTTCCTGTATCGGGTTTGAAAGGAAAGCCATTCCTCCAGAGGGCGGGATTTAGAGAGTGAGTAAAGAGGAAATCCCAGGCAAAAGAAAGAACAAGAGAAGTGTCTGGGAATGACTGATACTGCTCATATAAGAGAGGGATACGGTAAAAGGGAACTATAATCCCCCCTACTCACCCAGCCCAGCAGTCACTACGCACACAGACACACAGAGCCATACACGGAGACAATGAGAAGTCCACCCTCCCTCCAAAATTCTAGGACTCCTATATCTTAAAATAAAAGTGTGGTCTCTACCCCCCTATGGGGAGGCAATGTGGTGTAGTAGAATGTTCCAGGGCTCTGGAGTTGGTGGTCCTGGGTTCAAATACCACCTCTGATATATACTGTCTGTGTGACTTTGGGCAAATGACTTGACCTCTCTGGGCCTGAGATGCCTCATCTTGCTTTGACAGTGTTTGAGGGCCCTTTCAACTTTAGACCTATGATCATTTACCAGACTAGATTCCTGCCTTGAAGGTTTCCCTGGGTTAATCTCAGGTTTATATGAGTTCTTCTCTAGTCCCCAGCTTCTTATTTCATGAGGCAGTTAGACGGTGCCGTAGCGTGCAGAGCGCTGGGCCTGGAATCAGGATGACTCATCTTCCTAAATTCAAATCCAGCTGTGTGACCCTGGGCAAGTCACTTAACTTCTCTTTACTTTAAGCCACTAGAGAAGGAAATGGTAAACCACTCTGGTATCATTGCCAAGAAAACCCCTTGGATTGTATGGTCCACAGGGTCACAAAGAATCTGACACAACTGAACAGCTACAGCAACCTTATTTCACATGCTGGCGGTTTGTTTTTTTCCATGACTTTTATGTAGTGGGTTAGGGGATGATCAGAGTAAACCCTAATTGGATTAGAGCACATTCTTTTCCTTTCTCCATGAGTTCAGGGCCAGCCTCATAATCTTTCTTTCCTCCCCATTTCTTGCCCTCATACTTTGGGACTTCAACATGGATATCAATGCTCTTGTCAATACCTTGATTTCCCAATTTCTCAATCTATTCCATTCCTGTGACTACTCCACTTCAGTTACAGAAATGCCTTTGACCTTGCCATCGTCTATGAGGATTCCCCTTCTTGGTTCACAAACTACCAAATTCTGTTATCTGACCATAATCTTTTATTACTCCATATTTTTCTTCTGCCTTATGACCCCTAAACCTGTCCTTTGTCCTCACCATGACCTCCATGTGTTCCACAGGTCAATTCTTTTCTAGGCCATCACCCTGCCCTAGCTAAACTCCCCCGCCAACTTTCCCATCTCTACCCCTTGGTAAGCCAGTTAAACTCTATACTATCCTCTCTACTAGGTACTCTTAATCTGGGGTCCTGAACTTGATGGTTTTTAAAAAAAATTTTTTTGATAGTTATATTTTGATATAATTGTTTTCCTTTGTAATGTAATATTGTATATTATATTATACTATGTAAAAAATTTTATTTTATGCATTTAAAAAACATTTTTCTGAAAAAGAGATTATGGGCTTCACCAAATTGCCAAGGGGGTCAAAAGGTTAAGAATGCTTGCTCTCATCCTTTGTCCCTTGTTCTATCATTGATCATGTTTTGTCAGCCCCAGCCCTGGATTACTGCCACCATCTGCCTCCCGTGCCCTAGAACAGAGGAGAAAATCATGAAACTATACCCACTGTGTCTGCTGTAAATTTGTGTTCATCTAATCTCAATCAGGCTCTCACCACTGCAAGGCAAGTATTCAATTCCTACCTAATTGACTTCAAACGTTCTTGCCTCTCCTCGGTCCTCCCAGGGTACCCCGCCTTTCACCGTCCTAGCTGAGAACTTGGCCTCATACAGTACAATCTTGTCACCTTCACCTCCTCATTCTCACTCACCTTGCAAGTCCAAATCGTGTCATTTCCACCTTCCTGTCATTTCTTTACAAACTTTTTTCTCCACCTTACATAGCCCTGGTCTACGCTCTCATCCGCTTTTGCCTGGACTGCTGCACTAGCCTGCTGGTGGGTCTCCTTGCCTCAAATCTCTCCCCACTGAAGTCCATCTGCTGCTCAGCAGCTAAGAGGATTTCTCTCTTTTTTTTTCTTTCTTCTTTTGTTTTGTTTTGTTTTTAGGCATTTGGGGTTAAGTGACTTGCCCAAGGTCACACAGCTAGTAAGTGTCAGGTGTTTGGTCTGAGGCTGGATTTGAACTCAGGTCCTCCTGTCTTCAGGGCCGGTGCTCTATCCACTGCGCCACCTAGCTGCCCCCCATAAGGGGATTTT
Organism: Vombatus ursinus; assembly: GCF_900497805.2. Classification (NCBI taxonomy): domain Eukaryota; kingdom Metazoa; phylum Chordata; class Mammalia; order Diprotodontia; family Vombatidae; genus Vombatus; species Vombatus ursinus. The sequence continues at coordinate 659,034 of NW_020949696.1, forward strand.
CTAAAGCACAGGTTACTGTCCGTGTTACTCCCCCTCCCACTCAATAAGGTCCGGTGTCTCTGTATTACCACTAAGATTTTTTTTAAAAGTCCTCCTTTATAAAGCTCCTTCATAACTTGGTCCCTTTCTACCTTATACTTGACTGTCCTCCACATAGTCTACAATCCAACTACACTACACTGGGCTCCTTGCTATTCCTCGCACGTGACACTCCATCTCCCACCTCAGTCTCTGGGGATCTGTATCTCGTCTTCCTTCTATCTCCTTTTCTGGGGCCTATTCCAGCCCTGATTAAGCTTTCTGGGGAGGAGGTGGGGACAGTGGGCAGGAGGCAGGGGGGAGAGGCTAGTGGACTCTTGAAGGAGGTGTGGACTGATGCCTGGAGCAGGTAGCTCAGCCTATCCATCTCCCAGCCTTCCCTGGGCTGGGAGGGAGGGAGAGAGGGAGGGAGTCCTCACCTGATGCTCCTGAGGATCTCCTTGGGGCACAGGCCCTGCTCCTGTGCCATTCGAGTCAGGTCCAGCACTGCCAGGCTCAGGCACTCTCCCTGTTCCTTAAGGCTCAGCATCAGATTCATCCTCCCACTGATGAAGTCGCTTCGGTTCTGTGGGAAAAAGCCCTTTTACTCTCCACAGGGGAATGAGGCAGGAGCCATCCGGAACAATGTCCTCATGAACTCTCCCTCCAGATAGAACTCTGGGTTTAGAGTTAGGGGGCCTGGCTTCACACACACACACACACACACACACACACACACACACACACACCATTGAGTCATTTACTCCCTATATGACCTTGGCAAATTACTTCCCATGCCCAGGTCACTATTTCCTCATCTGTAAAATGAGGAGGTTGGACGGGATGGCCCCCTGGGGTCCCTTTCAGCTCTAAACCTCAGATCCTATGACCTCTAAGATCTCAGCTTCCTCATTTTTATTTTCAGCTTTTCATTACCCTGTGACCCATCTGTAACAACCACACCGCTGTCCAGGGCACTGGGGCAGCAACGGCCTGAGGCACGTTGGCCTCCAAGGCTGTACCAGTCCCCTCTTCTCTCTTGACCGTGCTGCGGACAAACCCCTTCTCCCCTACATGCTAGGCTGAGAAGAAAAATGGGGGTCAGGGTCTGGGAGCCCTGAGATCCTGACTAGGATCTGAAGTGGCCACTTAGCTTTGCTGTAGATGACGATGATGATGACAGTTACTCACATTTCCTAATACTTGCGAAGCACTTCCTTATAATAAACTCATGAAGTCGGTGGTCCAAGTATAATGACACCCATTTTACAGAAGGAAAAACTGAATGGCTTAATTGTATTCGCATCAGAAATTCATTCGGATACTGATATATGGTAGAGTAGCTTCTTTCCTACGATCTGATCATCCAGATTACCATTACCACCTCCCAGATCTACCAAGTGCCTTAGGGTTCTAGGTCCTGCTCCATCTCCTGCTCCCCCTACCCTCACCGCCACCTCTCTCTATGCTGATGTGACCATGTCCGACTCAGCAGGCTGCCTGCTAGGCTTGGGGACACACATTCCCCTTGAGATCAGGGCAACCACTCCCCCACAGCAACCGCTGGGCCTCTGTTTCCCACCCCGCCTCTACCTAATTGGATTCTAGAGTAATCATAGTTACCGTTCAAGCTACTCTATTTTATTTTTTCTTTGATGAGTTTCTCACGGATGGATGAGCTCCTTTTAAAGTAGTCAGTCATATCTTAGCAGAACTAACAAGTCAATCCATGCGTACGAGTGTTACATCTCTAATGAAGGTTGAGCCTTGATCTTGGCCCCAGACTGAGCTATCCCATAATGTGGTGCCCAGGCCCACGAGGAGATGTGGGGAAGGCGTGAATGGCTCGTCGCAATGCTTTTGCCTTGCTAAGAAATGCCTTTAGAGACCTTTGGTTCTGGGGAGGGCCCCGGGGAGGGTCACTGATGTGTCATGAGCGATGGAGGCTTCTCCTGACTCGTAGGGGAGAAGGGCTAGGGAGGAGGAACTGACCTGAGCAAAGAGGTACTCGAGAACCGGGAAGTCCAGGATGGCGTTGGCTCGGTCCTTCTGCAGCCCAAAGCGGTAACACTTCTCCAGGCCGAGCCAGTTTGGAAAGACAAATCTGGTGGAAGAGGAAGACAAATCCTGAGTCACAGGCAGGGAGCGGAGGGACGGAGTCCTGTTCGGCCTGGCCTGTTGATGCTGACGGGGCCAGCAGTGGTCATTCGGTCTTTCCTCTCTCCTCCTGCAGAGCCCCTGAGCCCCTACCTCAGGGGGGAGAAGAGGAACCGCCCCTTTATTGGGGGCTAGAGAAGGAACAGATGTCCGGGTCTCTCCTGAAACACCATTCCTGGTGCTCCCCTGTGCTGGGAGTTGAGACGCTCAGCTCTGCTGAGACGACATGACCTTGGGCAAGTCTCCTCTCCACCCTGGGCCTCCACTTCCTCACCTATAAAATGAGGGAATTGGACTTAATGGTCCCTAAAGGACTTTCCAGTTTGGAAATTCTGTGTCCAAGGCTCCTTCCAAGTCAGGAATTCCATGTTTAAAGGACTTATCTAGAGTTGTAGGACACTCTGTTTCATGTCCTAAAGTTCCTCCCAGCCCTGTGTTCTGAGGGCCCTCCCAACTCTGACATTCTGTGTTCTAAGGGCCCTCCCAACTCTGACATTCTGTGCCCTAAGGACTCTTCTAATTCTGACATCCTGTGTTCTAAGGGCCCTCCCAACTCTGACATTCTGTGTTCTAAGGGCCCTCCCAACTCTGACATTCTGTGCCCTAAGGACTCTTCTAATTCTGACATCCTGTGTTCTAAGAGCTCTCCCAGCTCTGACATTCTGGGTTCTAAGGGTCCTCCCAACTTTGACACTCTGTGCCCTAAGGACCCTTCTAACTCTGACATCTTGTGTTCTCAGGGCCCTCCCAACACTGATAGTCTGTGTTCTCAGGGCCCTCCCAGCCCTGACACTATATGTTCTAAGGGCCCTCCCAACTCTGATATCCTGTGTTCTAAGAGCTCTTCCAGCTCTGACATTCTGGTTCTAAGGGCCCTCCTAACATTGATATTCTGTGTTCTAAGGACCTTCCTAACATTGATATTCTGTGTTCTAAGGGCCCTCCTAGCTCTGACAGTCTGTGTTCTAAGGACCCTCCTAACATTGATATTCTGTGTTCTAAGGGCCCTCCCAGCTCTGATAGTCTATGTTCTGACTGAACCCCCCTCCCCCAACTCAAGAGTGTGCCTCTTATGATTTAAGGTAGTGATGTTTTGGCCTAGATGACAAGCAAGCACTAGGGGCAGGCTTGTGTGATGGAGGCATCTGTGCAGATAACATCTGGAGGAAACCTCAGCCCCTCCCCTCACTGCTTCCCTTCCCTTTCCTTGTTCAGTCCCCACCGAAGCCCAACCCCGTACCGGATCCTGTAAAGGAGAATTTGGATGGTAGAATCTTCCACCGTGAAGACGTGGTTGGGTGGGAACCAGCAGGACAGGTCTTCAGTGGCCAGGGCAAAGAGAGCATGGTACACAGGCAAGATCCCTGTAAGAGGCAGAGGGCCGGGCCACTCAGGCTGGAGGCTGGGGAGAGGGAGGGGAGACTTCTATCTAGCTCACAGTGATCTTAGAGGGACCCGGGACTGGGCAGGGAGAGATGGACAGTATGAGTGATGGGACAGGGATACTGCCCAAGGAATGGGCAGGGAGCTCAGTGGGGCCCAGGGAGGGGATGGGGTGTGAGGAGAGAAGTGAGGGCTCAATGAGGGGATCATAGTTTTCATAAATCTGCTCCTGTTCCAAGCTTGGAATCAGTAGCCCTCCAACCATGATTGTTCCCCCTGTGCTCACCACAGGCCTTGGCAGCCTGTACGCAGAGCTGTTCAGCAGAGTACTCCCCGAAGGAGAAGGTGAGGACTTGTGGGGACCCTGGGTTTCGGGGACACAGGAGCACTTGCAGGGAGCCGGCCTCACTGGAGGACAGGCTGTAGGACCGCTGTTCAATCAGGGGGGTGTCCTCCCCCAGAGGCGCCATGACAGCCTCAAGCCTGGGAGAAGAGAGAACAGGAAATGGTGGCACCCTCTGTCCTGGCCAAGGCCAGGGAGGCAATGATGCCCAGTGGGTAGGAATCCCGAGGAGAAGTGGGCCGACAGCTCTTCCCTCTCACCAAGGCCCTCCCCCCGGGTTTTCAGCCACAGGACTAGTCTTTGTGTTGCCAACAGAGCCTAGGGTTCTAGGTTTCCCTACTCCTTTGAGCCAAGGGTGGCCCCTGTCCTCCTCAAAAATGCATACCAGGAGGAGAAATAGGGCCAGGGAGAGGGCATCCCAGGGAGATGACTTGGGCAGCAAGCAAGAATTTAACAACAAACCAGAACATAGACAGCCACTCTCAGTGCCCACTCCTGTCTATGCAGCAATCACCCACTGTCCCAGGAACACTGCATCTACACCTCTGGGTCTGTCAAGTCTGTGCCTGGGATCAGATCCCCGCTCATTCAGACATCTTCCATCACAGCCCCCACCAGACAAAGTCTAAGCCCCTGGGTTTGGCAGTCAAAGCCTCCATGATCTGGACTCAACCACATCAGGTTTCAGGCTGACCAAAGAGATGAGAGGAATACAGAGAAGCAGTGGGGGTCATAAGAAGCAAGCCAGTACAGGATGGGGGCAGGGAGGAGGAGGAGAAAGATGAGGGAGTTTGGGGAGTAGGAAGTAAATAGAGTAGGAGCTAAGAAGCCTGAACATCACAGACTGAGCTATACGGAGGCTTAGAGGTCTAGCCCTATCCCTTCATTTTACAGAGAAGGAAATGAAGGCCAAGGAAGGCAATGTAAGCTATTTGAAATCATTTAAGCTGCAAGGGCAAAGCCTCCTACGCCCGATATCACAGGTGGTCTCCCGCCCACGTACTGAAGGGGACCAGCTCTGCTCACCTTCTCGCCGCAGACAAGACAGAGCATGCTCCAGACGGCCTGGCCTTGGACAGGTGAAGGGAGCCCACGATATGAGTGTCTGCTCCACACGCTGTTCTCTGCTGGGGCTGCCAAGAAGCCAGGTTAGCTAGGTTCCACGATCCCCGTTCCCATGAACCTCACAACCTAGCCGGGGATGAGGCAGAGGGAGGAGAATCGGATGAAAGGTTGAGTGAGGAGTTCCCCCTTTCCTGAAACTAGAGGTAAAGCTGAGGCCATGTGGATAGTAGAGAGTGGGGAGAGGGCCAGACCTGGAGCGAGGAGAAAGTGGATCTGGGCCAAGCGAATCACTTCACCTCTCAGACCTCATTTTCTGCATCCTTAAAATGAGAGGACATGCACTCCATGACCTCTACAATCTCTTTTGGTTTGGAGTCTCCAGTCACGAGGCTGAGGAATGGCCACTACCACCTCAATGACTTTTGCTTTTGGTTTCAGGGTCTTCCTGCTCCTAGCTACACACTACATCTCCTCCCATCCCCATCATGGGGCCCTAACCCAAGCCTGCCTCTACCATACCACAGGGCAGGCCTGGGGCACCTACCTGGCTGAAGGTTCCCCGAAGGAGAGAAGGCAGCTGGGAAAACTCCGTGGATCCCTTCTCACTGAGTGAGAAGAAAACCCCCCAACCCCATGGGCTCTTTTGCTTTAGCCTCTGGCTGGACTCCCCCTTCCCCCTTACAGATACTTGGTTTCCTGCCTAAAAGCTTTGACTTACAGAAAGTCTGCAGGGGGTGGGGGAGCATGTCTGAGAGGAAGCTGAGCTCACGCACAGCCACAGAGCATCAGAGCGGAAGGCATCCTACACACAAGCTAGTCCTACCTCCTCAACAACAGAGGGGGAAACCGAGACTCGCAGAGAAGGTACTTGCCCAAGGACAGAATGAGTCAGGGACAGAATGAAGAACAGGACTCAGGCATTTTGGCTTCTAGGGTAGAATTCCATCAAGAAGAATTTTATTGAGCACCTACTATGTGCCATATATATATATAATATATATATATATACACACATATATATATGTGTGTGTGTATATATATATACACACATATATGTGTGTGTGTGTGTGTGTGTGTATGTATATATATATATATATATATATATATGAAGGGCCCAGCTAGAAACTGGAGAAAAAAAAAGGAATAGATTAGTCAAATTCTGGAGGCCTGGGGCATTAGAGGAAGCAGAGTGCCAAAGGCAAAGAGTCATCTGAGCCCTGAAGGCCAGTATACAGGGGCTTGGGTTAGGCTAAGCTCTTTTTACCTGTGATAGGAATCAGGAGAGTAGGGAGGAAAGGGAAGGTTGGCAATACTCTGTCATTCTGGTATTTCCCAGCATGAGAAGAAAGACATTCCAGGCAGAGGGAACTGTGAGCAAAGGAGTAGAGGTAAGACATATAATGCACATAGCAGAGCAGGGAGCTGGAAAGGCATATTGGGGGCTAGTCATGAAGAATCTTTATTGGTAGTCTATGGAGTTGGAACGTTCTCCTGTGGAATGTCCGGGGTGGAGGAGGGAAGCTATGGAAGGTTAAGACAGGCTTTGAGACGATGCCTCTGGTCACCTGTATTAAAACATAAATGAAACGTTCCCCAGAAAAGAGGAAGAAACCATGAGGAAGAGGTTTACTAAGGGCAAGACAAGGAGAAGGGAAGGTTTGCAGTTACATAGTATAGGTGGACTATTTGTGCCCAGCCCATGGTAGAACACTCCGAGCTTGTATTGATCTGATCAGCTGCAGTCAGACACACCGTAACTTGACTCTGGCATGGTGATGTCACTTTGGTCCTCTTCGAGAACCAGGGACCACAACCAACCACGTATAGGAGAAAGATGGGTACGAAGGTTCTGAAAACATGGACCCAAGAGAGTCCCAGGGATACTGCTTTGCCATTTGAAAACTTGGGAATAAATATAAGTGGATCCTAGATCCAGAGTGAAAGGGACCTTGGAGGCTCTGCTTCCTTACTTTACAGGGGAGGAAGGTAAGGTCTAGAAATCTTATGTGACTTGTCCAAAGACACACAAGTATTCAATGTCAGACAGGACTTGAATCTGGGTCCTTTAACTCTAGAGTGGAAGAGATCCTGGATTAGAATCAGGACTGGAAGAGAGACCTTGGAACAGGGAAGGTAAGATCTGGAGAAAACCTGGGAGATCTTGGTAAAGATGCTAGTCAGCGTGGCATCTCACGTCTGACACATCCACCGTATCGCTTGATTCCTATGAACCTTTTTTCTCGCCTAAAAGATGGTGGAGAATAATTTTCTTACTTGCTTCCCAGGGTTACCGTGAAGCTCAAATAAGGTTATGCATGTAAGGAAAGAGATGGTCCAAAGGCAATCCACTAGCCTGCTACTTTTCTTCAATATTTAATGTCCCGTGGACTTTTGAAGCAGAGGAGACTTTTATAATTGAATAGAGTATCATGATTAATTTCATCCGCCGTAGTCTCACCAAAAATATTTGGGGGTAACTCCAGCAGAAGACAAGGAGATAAGAATAACACATACTCTGTCTTGTTCCCATACGGCTGTAATTTCTTTGATTAGGTCTCTATATCTATAATATTTGTCATTCTACATAGTTTGAATTTTCAGTATAGTGACATCTATTAAAAAAACTATTCTTAAATTTTTATGAATCAATGTTATGTTTGGGCAGTTGTGGGCAATAGTTCTATTTGTTATAATGTGCTGGCTCAGGTAGAGTTTATCTGCTAAATTCTCAAGGATATACTGCGGGTTTGTATCTGCAATAAGGTAATTTGGTGTTTGTTAGTTTAGGAAGGATAGTGAGTTTCTGGCCATCCCATCAAGTGGACACTATGTTATTTGCAGTGTTAAGTTACACAGGTGGGCAACTTCATTGCATAATCCATATCAATCAACAAGACAAACTTTCTGCAATTTTGAGTGGCAATGACCTGATCTTGAATCAATATAAATCTCTCCATTTCTAAAAACAAATTGGTCCGACAGCCATTTGGTCGACATCTTTGCTGATATGTTTTTAGTGGAGTTCAAGGGGATATTTTCCGTGGAGGACCCTTTGATTTCACTCTTTCTTGGATCTCTTTTTTTATTAAAGAAAAACGATACTTTTAGTTGTATTAGAAAAAACACAGTGGTATCTCCCTGTTGTCAGGTTTTGTTCTTCCTTTGTGGAGTGAGGTATGTTTGCTCCAAATGTATTTCTATAAAACTTTAACCTGTTTATAGTGTGGTCTGAAAACATCTCTTACTGTTTTTCTTTTTCCACAGAGAAGTATTAATCTCTTCCATAGCTGCCTTGGGTAAATGAGCCTTGTGTTTTATTAACATTATTAACATTGTCAAGTTTCATCGGGACAACTCCTAGATCAGTTGTTACCCTTTTACTGTACCAAAAGGATAGGTTAAGACTAGTATTTTGGGGTAGTTAGGATAGAACCTTGGAGCGTTGGAATCAGGAGGACCTGAGTTCAAGTCTGGCCTCAGACATATAACACTCACTAATAGTGTGACTCTGGGTGAGTCACTTAACCTCAATTGCCTCACCAAAAAGAAAAAAATAAAAGACTTACTTGAACTGATGCAGAGTGAAGTGAGCAGAACCAGGAGAATGTTGTACCCAGTAATAGCAGCATTGTATGATGATCAGCTCTGAATGACTATAATTAAAAATAGAACACATAGGGGCAGCTAGGTGGCACAGTGGATAGAGCACCGACTCTGGAGTCAAGAGGACCTGAGTTCAAATCTGGCCTCAGACATTTAACACTTACTAGCTGTGTGACCCTGGGCAAGTCACTTGACCCCATTGCCTAGAAAAAAAGAAAGACTAGTATTGCACAGGAGTTTTGTTTTGTTTTATGAGGCCTTTTATAAGACTTCATTATTTTATTTATTATTTATTTATGAGAACCTCATTATTTTATGAGGTCTATTATTGTTTTATGAGGCAAAACTCTATTTTACTCAGAGTTAAGTGACTTACCCAGGATCATACAGCTAGTAAGTGTCTGAGGCCAGATTTGAACTCAGGTCCTCCAGATTCCAGAGTGTTCTTTCCATTGTGCCACCTGGCTGCCCCTACATGTGTGTTAATTGTTCTAAATGTATTAGGCTTTGACTTGAGGATGCTGGTCAGTCCCTTAACAAACACAACCACAGCTTTCTCCTTGATAGCCTTATGATTAATGTGTCATGCATGGAGAAGAATAAGCTATTTATAAGTATTGCCTTCATCTGTTATTTCATCTTGGGCTCCTGATTCAAGTTCAAAGCCTTCAAGTTCTATTTTTCCTCAGCGTACATTAATTTTAAACTTAATTCCAAATGATGTTTTGATATCATTAGAGAAGTGGCTTCTTAATGTGCTTTTCAGTGGAGCCATAGGACTCAATGTTATGTATGTACATTGCAATTAATAGAATATGATTAACAGATGTAAAACAAGCTAGCATTCTCAGAATGCCGAATCCATTTTATATATGTAAAATGTCTTTCATACATGCTCATATCCCCTAAGGTGGTCGTTCGTGTGGGAAACACCAAGAATCTGTTTCTGGAAGATGTTCAGCATTCCCCTACCTTGTGAGTGGAGGCAGCCTTTTCCACTGGCGGCCTAGTTGGAACAGGCCGCATTTTTCAAACTACCAGCCTGGGACAGTCTTGCTGTCTTTCCAGCAGCACCCAAAGAGTAAAGGTCCTGTTTATCCCCCAAATGAGCATCATGAACTAAGCTGGATGGGGGGAAGGACTACCTCCCCTCCTTCCCCTTTAGGCCTTAGGGCCTGAGAAATGGGTTTGGAGTTTTTGGTCTGCTTCACTTGTCCTTTTCAATTCTAGGCACCTCTAGTGGAGTTCCTGGTGATGGGAGCTCCAACCATGGTGGTCTTGGAGGAGGATTCCAGACCAGATGTTGCTGAGAGCCTCACAGGGAAGCCTTGAGAAGCCAGGGTTCCAGGAGGTGAAGCCTTGGGCTTTGGACTTGGAATTTGGTAGGAGTGATGTTACGTAGGAATGCAGTTAAGTTGCAAACCTAATTCCCCTTCCCTCCCTAGAGATAGAGGTGGTATGGAGGTAGGGGAAGAGGGATTATACCCCTATGTATCAGAGGGGTAGACCTTTGAAGTCAATATTCCTTTGTAAAAGCTAAGCTAACTGTTAAGTGTGTACAGGACCTCTAAGATTGGGAGGGGGAACACCACTGGCGCAGACTTAAGCCAACGGCAGAAAGACCGGACAAACTCAAATCCCCTTGCCATTTGTCCTTTGTTTTTGAAAGGGGACAATAACATCCCAGGGTGATGTCTTGACTGCCGCGTGAATTGGATTTAAGTGAGGCAGAGCTGCACACAGTCATCGGCCTCATTCTCTCTTCCTGAGTCATCAAAGCCGAGTGGCGAGACAAATGAATGGCATAGACACCCCCTTAACTCACCGATGGGTTTGAGGCCCCCTGGTCACCCTCAACCTATTTAGCCTGTCTGCCAAGACAGTTTATTGGGGTATAGCCACTATGCATGCTACAGCTTCTTGGTGCCACAGGTAAAAGTTGGGTGAAGGTAGACCCTGAAGGTGGATGAGCAGACCTGAAAAGGGCCTCAGCAAGCCCTCACACCAGGAGTGCTAGTCCTCCTCGAACACCTCATACTCCCCAAACCCCCTTAAGGGTGTCAGAGAACCCTAGGGGAGTAGTGAAATGTAAAAGACCTGGCCTTCAGGCAGCTGGAGCCAGGATAGCCACTGTTACACATATATTTACACTACATGACTAAGAAAGCCATGAGTGCACAACTAAGTTGAAAGTTTTACAATAATCAATAAAGGTGAGATACATTTTATTGCAGTGCATTCCATTGAAATAAACAACAAATTGACAATGAGTCATTCTTTATTCCCCTGGGACTTGTTAGCAAACCCTAAATGCTTTGTATAAAGTATATAAATGCATATTTGACGTATCTGTAGAGGTAAATAGTGTTCTTACCTTCCGGTAATAAAAATGTGTTATCTTATGTTAAGAAATATAGGGTAGGGGCAGCTAGTGGCACAGCAGATAGAGCACCTGCCCTGGACTCAGGAGGACCTGAGTTCAAATCCAGCCTCCGACACTTGACACTTACTGGCAGTGTGACCCTGGGCAAGTCAGTTAACCCAATTGCCTAGCAAAGAAAGAAAGAAAGAAAGAAAGAAAGAAAGAAAGAAAGAAAGAAAGAAAGAAAGAAAGAAAGAAAGA
>NW_020949696.1:670235-675465 GCF_900497805.2 Vombatus ursinus
AGAAAGAAAGAAAGAAAGAAAGAAAGAAAGAAAGAAAGAAAGAAAGAGAAAGAAAGAAAGAAAGAAAGAAAGAAAGAAAGAAAGATCCCAGAGACTTCTGTTAAGATATTGACATAAAAGGCCTTAGTAAAGACAAATTTCCCTGCTAAACATCCAATGACAATTTAAATGGATGTCAGTTGAGGCAATAGTCAAGAAAACCAAAGGAAACACTAGCAAATTCCTCTGTAGAGTCAAGAGCTGCAAAAGATGCCCAGAGCCCTCTGAACAAGGATGCCCCATGGGACTCAAAGTCAGCCCAATCTCATGTAAATAAGGCCTTGAGCCAGTGGGATCTTGGCCTTGGCCTTCAGGAGACACAGTCAGAGAGAGACTCAATAAGCTTCTGCACAGAGAAATAGGGCCATGTGGCGGACTCATGCTTCCACGGTCCTCTGAGAGGTCAGTGCTCTCTCTGAGACACAGAAGAGTTTTAAAGCCAGCCAGCTCCCAGTAGTTGACTGCTGAGGAAATGAGATAGCAAAGCATCTAAAATGCTCATACAGAGATGTAGAGGGCCTCCAGGAAGCCTAAAATCATTATGATCTTTGATATCCAGTTAAAGACTTGCACAGAGAGAGAGGAGAGAGAGAGAGAGAGAGAGGGAGAGAGAGAGAGAGCTCCATAGTAGAAACACAGCCAACTCCTGCCTGGTGATTGTCCAGAAAGAAGAGCAGAGCCAAGGGCAATACCTTCATTAGGCCATCAGGAGGTAGAGGTAGAAGCCAGGACATGGTACCAAACACCCCATCCAGATTTATGGAAAGGTAACAGCAGTGGTGGAGCAATTAAGTGGTACAGTGGATAGAATGCCAGGCCTGGAGTCAGGAAGACTCCTCTTCGTAACCTCTTCGTAAGTTCAAATATGGCCTCAGACACTTACTAGCTGTGTGATCCTGGGCAAGTCACTTAACCCTGTTTGCCTCAGTTTCCTCATCTGTAAAATGAGCTAGAGAAGGAAATCGCAAACCACTCCAGTATCTCTGCCAAGAAAACCTCAAATGGGATCATGAAAAATCAGACATGACTGAAAAATGACCAGAAACAACAACATTAGCAATGATATCCAGACTTGTGGAGGGTACGGGAAGAGTCAGGACCTGCTTACCCCATGCAAGAATGCAAATGGAGGTGGAGTCCAAATGTGGCACAAAAGTTGCAATTCAGTCATTATGCCTAGAGGTATGTGTAAACAAAAGAAAATTCTAAATACAGTGAAGAAATACTATGGGTTAAGAAAAGCCTCAAAGGTAAATTCAGAAGTGAGAAACATTACAAAAAGTTCAAGTAGATCATCAGAAAAAAAAAAATAAAAGAATTGCTTGGCTACAAGGACTTCCAGAATACATTGAAGAAATGAAGCAAGATTTTTTAAATGAAATTAGAGCTCTTGCAGGAAAAGAAATTAGCTCTGTGTGAATCTTTATTTCAAGTATATTTTCTATAAGTAACATATTGTTGGATTCTGATTTCTGATCCATTCTGCTATCTTCTTCCATTTTATGGGTGAGTTTATCCCATTCACATTGATTGTTTATCATGTATTCCCCCACCATCTCCTACTCATAGCTTTTCTTGTCTTTGTCCCCCATTCCTCTCTTTACAAAGAAGAAGGTGAAAGAAAACAATTTGATCATTATTGAGTGATTGGCTTCCTTCTTCTACCCCTCCTTTCTTCACCTAGCCCAAACCCTATCATTGGTTCTTATATTTCTTTCCTCCCCTTTGTGATCCACCCCCAAGTTGTAATTTGTTTTGAGTGTGACTATTTCCTCCCCATCTCTATTTTCCTCTTAAATTCCCCCTTCTCTCTCCCCATCTATCTCAATTCTCATTTGTCCAATTCAGATAAGGGTAAAGTTCCTGAAATGCTGTTTCCATTTCCCTGACCCCTTCCTCCATGTCTGTATATGCTTCTTCTGGTGTATCCCAATTATGAAAAATAGTCATTTCTTCCCCTTCCTCATTTATTCCTCGATGTATTTCTTTTTCCTTCCCTTTTTATTAACTCTTTTAAAACAAACCAAACAGAACAAAACAACACTCAGGCCCCATGTTTGTCTTTCTTAATTTCCTCTGTGACCCTTAAAGACGGAAAGATTCCGGTGGGGCACTCATTGCTTCACCTCACTACCAGAATGCAAGCATTTCATCATTGTTTATCCCCTTTCGATTGTACAAGTATATTTACTTTGATATTCTTATCACTAATAGCAATAACAACTAATACATTTGAAAATATTTCTAGGTTTCTATTGTCTCCTGGGTTCATTTAAAAAAAATTCTGTCCTCCTCTGGACTTTTCATAAGGAATTTCTGAAAATCCTTTATATGAAAGGTTCATTTTTGCCCTTGTAGGATTATATTAAGTTTTACTGGGTAAACTTTTCTCAATTGTAAGGCTTTATCTTTTGCATTTTAGATATACTAATGCAAGATTTTTTCTTTTTTATGGTAGTTGCAGCACAGTCTTATGTGATCCTGGCTATAATTCCGTGGTACTCCTTTTCTGGCTACTTACAATATATTTTTTCTTTGGATTAGAGGCTATGGATTTTGGTTACGGCATTCTTAGATATTTTCATTTTGGCATTTCAGGAGACGTTTGGTGAATTATTTCTATTTTCACTTTTTTCTGTTCCTAATAGACCTGAACGATAAGATTTCTATTTAAATTTCTATTTCTAATCTATTTCTATATCAGATCTATTACTAATAGATCTGAACAAAAAGATTCTCTTATGATTCTTGAAACAATGGTATCTGGGTTTTTTTGATTTGGTCTTGGTTTCCAGGGAATCTCAATTAGACATCAGTCCATGTAATTGAGGGTCTCCATTGACTTACTAAATTTGGTAGTAAAGTCCTCTCCAGATGAATGATTATGTGAAAACTCAGTGTCCACACTAGAAGGAACAGAAAGGCACATATGCATGCCTTATGTATTCAATAACAAAAAAGTTTACTGAAGGATATTCTGTATAGCTAACTGTGACGACAGAAGGGCTGGAGAACAGAGCAGACTGCTATAGTCCTCCAAATCTGTATACAAATTGGGGTGATGGCATGACAGCTCCACAGATGTCTTTCTAGCTGCACTTTTTGTATAGTAGAAGTCCCATCTGTGATGTATGTTACAGATTTTTTTGGAGAGGTGGGAGTGGGCTCCAAGATGGTGACTGGTAGAAAGTAAGGTTATCTGATACTTTCGCTATTAGATCTACATTTTGGGATCTTTGAATATAATAACAGGCTGAAGGGGATGATACCAGGCAGTAGAATGTTCTCTGATTTACTCAAAGTTGACTAACAAGGGGGATAAGGAGGGTCTTATCTCTGATGTCAGTTGCTGTGGGGCTGTTTGAGCCAAGATGGACACTTTATTGGGTTATTATTAGGAAAAGAGGGGAGATCTCCTTGAGTGGTTTTAGGATAAAGGCACAAAGGTAAGGGACAATTAATACTTATAGGATACATACAAAATGATATGGACATATCATTTAAATTATATCATTTAAATATCATTAACCATTAATTTAATCATTAATGATTAAATGTCATTTAAATTCTTTTGCAAATGCCAGAAGATTGGCCTTGGGTTATTCTTCCAAGTGCCTTATTGAGGTGCTTATGGGACTTTTTCTGCCCTTGAGAATTTACAAAGAAAAGCTTACACTTCATAGGGGAGGAAAAATGATCTTTAAAAAATCCCTACCTTTTTTTAGGAATTACTAATCCATGTGATATACCTCCATCAAAAATTCAGGAAGTGCTACTTGAAACCTGTGTATACATACTTATGTACAAAGAGGAATGATCCCATCTTTCTCACACTTGTAGAAAGCAGTAGCGGCTAATAGGATGAAGCAGAACATAAGAGTTCGAATGTCAGAAGCTCCAGTCTGGGGAAAGCAGAGACCAACCATAGTTACGTGGGCACCAACAAAGTTTTCTAAGATTAAATTAGTGAAGGTTCTACATCATCTTAATGGATTCTCTTCTTATTCCCAGACAACCTCGAATGCTTGTATTAAAGCAGGTAGAATCCTTGAACAGGCATTTTCTGCCTCATCTATAAATTGTCATTCAGATACCAGTGGGGAAGGATTTGAAGACAAACTTCCAACACAATATGCTATAGGACAGGCGGGGAGCTGTCCAAGGCTGCCCTCTTGTGGAAGAGAAATGCAGTGCTCCAACTAAAGCAGTAAAAAGATGCTGCCGGGCTGGCTCCCTGAGAATCCAGTAGAATTGAGAGAGGCCCTCCATCAGCTTTCCACAAAAAATTTGCAACTGAATCCAAATATAATATCATTTCGCAGCCAGTAAATATATATGTGTGTGTGTGTGTGTGTGTGTGTGTGTGTGTGTGTGTCTGTGTCTGTGTCTGTGTCTGTGTGTGTCTGTGTATTAAATGTGTGTGTGAATGTGTATCTGTGTGCCTGTCTGTATATTGCCTTTCATTCTTATGCATTGCCCTCTTCATGAAGAGCTTTTGGTGTTTAGATCCCCCCAGCCTAGGGATAAAAAGCGTCACATTACACTGGGCCATTGTCTAACAAAGCCTTGCTTCTCCCACAATGTTTTTCCTTTCCTTTCCTCCAGTGGAATTGCTTCAAAACACCCAAGAACAAAACCTGTAATCTCACTCACAGGAGATAAAGTGTATTTTAAGGAGCTACCCATCCCTGACATGAGCCATTCCCTGTTTTGTTCTTGTAAGATTTCTGTTTCTATTTCCATTTGTAATCGTGAAGAGCTGGAAAGTGGCAGAATTTGGTACCACAGTAAGAGAGTTTAGGAAGAAATGAACATCTGTGCAGAAGGAACATCCTTATCAGCATTAATATCATCAACAAATTCATACCTTGGGGGATAAGGGTTGGTGGTATCTAAGGTGGAATGGCTGATAAGTCTCCATTGGCAAAATCTGATAGACCCATTAGAGGTGGCTATAAGAAAGGAAAACTTGGTAATGGTGTGGGCATAGATACTCTTACACTGTTCCATTGAGACTCAACAATTGGTGCGGTGAACCTATCACTTTCTTCTCTTCCTCTTTTATGACTAGCTTTTTTTATTTCGTTAAAAAAAAACCACATTTTTACATGCATTTATAATCTGCCCCTCCCACACAACCCAGGAAGAAAGAAAGAAAGAAAGAAAGAAAGAAAGAAAGAAAGAAAGAAAG
>NW_020949696.1:675475-700507 GCF_900497805.2 Vombatus ursinus
AAGAAAGAAAGAAAGAAAGAAAGAAAGAAAGAAAGAAAGAAAGAAAGGAAGGAAGGAAGGAAGGAAGGAAGGAATGAAGGAAGGAAGGAAGGAAGGAAGGAAGGAAGGAAGGAAGGAAGGAAGGAAGAGAAAACTCATAAATATACATAGTCCAGCAAAATAAGTTCCCATATTGGCCATGCCCAAAAATATATGTTCCTTTCTGCATTGTGAGTTCATCACCTCCCTATCAGGAAATGATCAATGTGTTTCATCTTCAGTTTTCCAGACATTTGGTTTATTATTGTACTGATGAGAGTTCTGAAGTCTTTCCAAGTTGTTTCTCTTCAATGTTGACATATAAATTTTTCTCCTGGTTCTGATCACTTTGCTCTGCCTCAGTCCATAGAGTTCTTCCCAGTTATCTCTAAAATTGTCTATTTTGTAATTTTTTATGGTATAATAATATTCCATTACATTCATATACCACAATTTGTTTAGCCATTCCTCAAAAAGAGAATGCTTAGTTTCCAATTTTTGGCTATCATAAAAAGAGCTGCTATAAATATGTTTATACATATAGGTCCCTTACCTCTTTGAGGTATAGGCCTAATGGTGGTATAGATGGGTCAAAAGCTATACAGTAACTTTTTGTACATCATTCCAAATTGCTTTCTAGAATGGTTAGACCTGCAGGTTCCATACTCCTGGGCTAGCCCATTACAGAAGCCCACCAACAGGAAGTTAGTGTGCCTGTTTTCCAGCAGCATTTCCAACATTTGTCACTGACATCTCTTGTCATCTTTGCCCATCTGATAGGTATGAGGAGGAACTTCAAAGTTACTTTTATTTGTATTTCTCTAATTATTAGCAATTTAGAGTGTTTTTTTACGTGGGTATTGATAACTTGGACTTCTTCCTTTGAAAATTGCCTGATCACATCCTTTGACTTTTGAAAATTGCCTGATCACATCCTTTGACTATCAGAGAATGGCTTAATCTTAAATTTTTAATTTGCTCAAGATTGACTAACAAGGTTGCTATGGAGGCTCTTATCTCTGATACCATTTGCTCTGGGGCTGTTTGGGTCAAGATGAACACTTCATCTAATGGTGGTATTATTAAGAAGGGGAAGCGAGACCTTGAATGACTTAAGATGAATAAAATCAACAAGTTTCTTATATATCTTGTATATGAGACCTTTATCAGAGAAACTTATTGCAAAGATTTTTTTCCATTTATGTTTTCTCTTCTAATTTTTAACTATATTAGATTAGTTTGTACAAAACATTTTTAATTTTATACAGTCAAAACTGTCTATTTATCTTGATGATCCTCTCTGTTTCTTTTGGAAATGAACTCTTTGGGGCAGCTAGGTGGTTCAGTGGATAGAGTGCCAGTCCTGGAGTCAGGAAGACTCATCTTCTTGAGTTCAAATCCAGCCCCAGACACTTACTAGCTATGTAACCCCAGGCAAGTCATTTAACCCTATTTGCCTCAGTTTCCTCATCTGTAAAATGAGCCGGAGAAGGAAATGGCAAAGCACTCTAGTATCTCTGCCAAGAAAACCTCAAATGGGCTGACAAAGGGTCAGACATGACTGAACAATAACAATGAACTCTTCCCCATCCACAGATCTGAAAGATAAATTCTTCCTTGCTTCTCTTTTTGCTTGCAATATCATCTTTTATGTCTAAGTCATGAGTCCATTTGGAGTTTGTCTTAGTATAAAGTGTAAAATGTTGACATGACCATCTTTTTTTTCACATTATCTGTGAATCAAACATCAAAAAAAATCTATCTCCACTCCACAAGGAGCTTCTGCCATGACCACAGAGTCAGGCTCACAAAGAACATTGTAGTTTTTGGCCATCTCAAGCAAGTATCTCTCTACCAGAATTTTGGGTGGAGCCTCCACACTCCATTTGTGTATTAGCCTGTCATTCATTCTTCCCATCTGGTCGGTCCTACAGAGTATATCACATTCCTTGCTATATTCAGCACAAAGCTGATCCACAGCTATTTTCAACTCAGCTGCTTCAGATTGGAGTCCAGGAGCAGATCAATGTGGATGCAGATTTAGCCAGACCAGAAATTAATCCCTTCACGTACCAGATCAGGCTGAATGAGGCCAAGAGCGGGTCACAGTAGAGGTCTGATAACTCAATGCTCTTTGCAAGAGAATCTTCTTTTAATGATGTGCTCCACATGGCTCCAAGCCTGCTCGTCCTTCTCAACAGCTATGTAATCTACAGTCTCCTTCTTTGCTTTCTGGGCCAGTTCCATTTTCATTTTTTTTCCCAACAGTTTGAGGTGGTTTAAGGCCAAATGCAAGTTGATTCTTAAATATTCAGCTTCGAATCAGGAAACTGGTACATATGCCTCGGCCTCATTTACCAGGTCTAGGCAGCAACTCCTCAGTCTTCCTAAAGGGTTTTGGGAGGTAGCTTTTCTCTCCTGAGCTCGAGCCCTCACCAGCTCTGATCCCTGCAGTTAGGGACCTTTGAATACCACCCCAGCTCAATTTAACCACTTAATATCGATCAGATTTTACAAAGGGTTGGTTGGTTGCTTGGTTGGTTGTTGTCCTTCGCGCTTGGAGAGGACTAGAATGACATCATTATGTCAGGGTCAAGGAACAGTGTTTCTGATTGGACCATTTGTGCCCAACCTATGGTAGAGCCTTCCGAGCTTGTATTGATCTGATCAGCCACAGTCAGACAAACTGTACCTTTTGCAAAGGGAAATTTTACTTCAAAGACACAGTGTGTCTCAAAAGTCTTAGGGCAAACACAATTTGGAATAGTAGCTTAAAACTGTACTAAGAGTTTTGGGACACTGTATAGCAAGGACAGAAGTATAGCAGGGACGTATACTCCCTTGGTCTCTGAAGGAGAGTGGGTTCAACTTAGCTCAGTTCCTACATAGCACTGGTTCCACCAAGTTCACGTGCAGATACAGCAAAAATGCTAGATGAATCCTTATCTCAGTTTCTGATGGCCTAGGTAGATCCTAGATCCTCAGGGACTGATGCTGGGCTGAGTACAACACATGGCAGCAATGACCTTTAAAACTCACTAGGTTCTGAGGCTCTATTCTCTTCACCTAGAACAGAGAAGAAAAGACCAAAACAAAAAGGCCAAGGACTGAGGCCTGTTTCTTGGAACCACATGATCTCAGAGGATAGAAGGCCTTGAAGTCTGTCTCCTTCCCAAGTGGTCTCTCACTGGATGTAGTGAGCAAGGGAGTCATTGAGATCCTCTTAGAGTAACTGAGGCACAGAAAAACCTGGAAAGACTTACATGAACTGATGCAAAGTGAAATGAGCAGAACCAGAAAAACACTGCACACAGTAAGAGCAATATTATGAGACGATCAGCTGTGAACAACTTGGCTATTCTCGGCAATACAATGATCCAAGACAATTCTGAAGGACTTAGGATGAAAAATGCTATTCATCTCTAGAGAAAGAACCGATGGTGGCTCAGATTCTTAAAATCTAGCCAAATGCTCAGATTCTTTAAGAGTCTGGCTAATTTGATGGATATTCTAATAAACCTTGTCTTTGGCTGAAAGAAAGCTTGAGTTGAATTCTTTTGGTCAGGACCCACATGTTGTGATTTTAGGGTCCCAGCACCCCTAAACTTCAATATTTTGGTGGCCTGTACAGGGAAAACTGCCTAACCCCAAGTTCTTCTCCAGCTAAGACTGGGAAGTATGTTAGCCTCTCCCCCATCTTCTTTCTTGCCCTACAGTTGGGGTTGCTTTCCAAGCACCTAGGAAGGCTTGGAGGTGCTTTTCAGGCAGACAGTTACGAGGCTATCTCACACTCGGCCTGATGCTCTCAGGCTCTCAGTCCACTAGTTTGGTTCGAGGCCATGGACCTGGGTACACCTTCTGCAGCATAGAGGACAAAGACAGATGCCCTATCGGGAAGTGTATGCATAATTCTGTCAATTCTCTCAGTGCTAGGGAATTGGAAAAACTGTAGGTGCTTTTTGGTTCCCTGAGGCTTACTTACTCCCTTCCCTCTACACCCCTGAATCCTCCTTCATGGAAGTTACAGGGAAAAGTTAGAACAGCTAAAAACATCTTAGCAGATTCTAGAAGTTTTGTGAGAGATCATTAAGGAGTTTTGAAGCATCTCCTTACAAACCTGATCACTCCCTTTTCCCACTCCCTTCCCTTGAGTCAAGAGGGTATCTGTTAATCCTTCTCATAGGAGAAGAGATTTTCACACACTGCCCCCCCCAACCGCTGAATTTGCCTTTTACAGCATGGACCCCCCTGGCAATAGCCTTGGGCCCTGGGGCAACCTTTGCTTGGAAGCATCACCCAGGTTCAGCATATCCTGCTCAAGGTAAAGAAACTAGCTTCCGAACTTGAGTAAGCACACTCTTTTAAAGTTGTAGTTTTAACTGCTAATGATAAGATGTTGATTCTCTGTGTAAAATAATTTGGAAATGAATTTAACAAAACTGAAGTCACCTAATTGGTAATGGGTTTGTTTCAAGTTTCAAATTGGTGACCATTTTGTATCAGTTATGTCAATCAACTTTTCATAATTTGGTTACCGCTAAAATAATTTAGCTATTGCTGGTTATTGTTTTAAAGTGTAAACTCGCGAAAAAGCTTGTTTGGGTTTTGTCCTGCTGAGAATTTGCAAGTATATAGAAATAATCTCTAACAATTGGCGTTTTACACCAGAACAAATTTAAATTTGAGATGTAAGTTCTGGAAAAGTTTGTCCTCAGCTGTGATTAGTGAAACTTGCTGTTAGAGGTAAAAACTCATAGGATTTTATTTTGAGTTATCTGATGGATCATAATCCATCAATAATCAATAATCTACCATCTGAGAGAAATGCCACAAGCTACTCAGAGAGAATGTGGTACTGGTGGGAAGTCAGCATTGGGAAAAGCTGAGAGGACAACTTTAGCCTCAGTCTAAGATGGGATCCTCCTGGCTGTTTCCTCATTATGTTCCTTTGAAAAGGAATGTTACTCACCTGGCTATTCCTGAGCCTGGCTATGAAGTGGATTTGATACTGCATGGTTGGAAAACTGAATTATCTGAATCCAAACAGAGCTAAGGATGTTTTATCCTGTTGTATCTGGGCCCTGCAGTCTTTTCTGTCAGATTTGTGTCTTCCAGACTACAGGCCACTCACTTACAGTTGGTAGCGAACAGCGGGTACCAGCCAATGTCCTCCACATTGTTCCCTGGATGCAGCCTGTGCTTGGTTCCAGTCAACCTCCTCTTTGGGACCCCCTCGATGCAGGGACAGCTCTCTGCCCCTTGCCAGCAGGAAGCAGTTTCAGAAGCCAAGACCTTCTCCTCTTACCCCTCAAAATTTGGGTCCCCTTTGTTTGAGAGGGGAATGATAAGGATGAGATCTGGACCCCAAAAAAGGAAAAACTCTGGACTTTCCCACATGGCCAGATCTCTGGCATTCTCCTGAGGCTATAATCCTAATCAACTGGCCTTTCATTATTGCCTAAACCCAATCTCCCAATTCTGTTACCTAGCCCTCCATTGTTTATTACCTCCAGATGGCACCTGGCCACTTCCCACGCTTAATCCTATCTAGACTCCATTCTCTGTTGGCCACATGGTCCAAATCCCAGGCCTTCTGTCCACCCCAGTTTACTGGCCACTCCCATCCAGATTTTCCTTAGACCCCTCCTCCAGTCACCCCAAACTACTTGGCCACGCCTAGATCCCTCCCACAGTCTTTCTATATATAAGGGCCATCTAGTCTCCATTAAAGTGCTCAGATTCTTAAAATCTAGCCAAATGCTCCGATTCTGGCTAATATGACAGATGTTCTAATAAACCTTATCTTTGGCAGAAAGAAAAAAAAAAAAGAACCGATGCTGTCTGAATACAGATTGAAACATACTTTTTTTTTCAACTTTCTTTATTTTTTTCTTGAAGTTTTTTGGCCTATGTTTTCTTTCACAACACGATTAATATGGAAATATGTTTTGCATGACTACACATGTATAACCTATATCGAATTGCTTGCCTTCTCAATGAGGGAAGGTAGGGATGGAGGAAGGGAGAGAATTTGGAACTCAAAGTTTTAAAAACGAATGTTAAAAATTATTTTTACATGTAATGGAGGAAAAATAAAATACTCAATAAAATTTTTAAGAAAGAGTAAGTATGGCAAAAGAAGCCATGGCTGAAGAGGGTGAAAAGAACGCTGAATAGATCAGTACTCTATGCACCATGGCGCCACCTAGTGGCCCCTTCCGCTCATATTACTAGACACCCAATAACGCTAGCATCACGTGCACTTCCCATCCTAAGGGCAGTGGCCACAGTGCTTGGGAATGAACTTCTGAGACACAAAGGCCAAAGAACATACTCATAAATGTAGCTATGTATAAATGTGCTTCCATAAACATATACATGCATGTATGTGTGCATAAATGTGCATATATATCTATGTGTTTATGTGTGTATATATACACATACACGTCCTATAGCAAGTAATATTGGTTGATTTATATGTTTTATGCATCTTACAGCAAATAACATTTATTGTTTTTTTCCCCACTTAATAGTATTTTTTCTAATTACATGTAAAGATAGTTTTCAACATTCACTTTTATAAGATTTTAAGTTCCAAATTTTTTCTTCCTTCCCTTCCCCCTTTCCTTCCTTTCCCGCCTCTCCAAGATGGCAAGCAATCTGATACATGCTATACATGTACAATCATATTAAACATATTTCCATATTAGTCATGTTGTACAGAAGAATTAGAAGCAAAAGGAAAAACCATGAGAAAGAAAAAAAAACAAAAAAGAAAAAAAGAAGTGAAAATATGGAGTCTGCATTCAGACTCCATAGTTCTTTCTCTGGATGTGGACAGCATTTTCCATCGTGAGGCCTTTGGAGATGTCTTAGATCCTTGCATTGCAGAGAAGGGCTAAGTCTGTCAATATTAGTCATCACACAACATGGCTGTCACTGTGCACAATGTTCTTCTGGTTCTGCTCACTTCACTCAGCATCAGACCATTCAAGTCTTTCCAGGTTTTTCTGAAATCCGCCTGCTCATCATTTCTTATAGCACAATACATTCCATTACATTCATATACCACAACTTGTTCAGCCATTCCCCAATTGATGGGCATCCCCTCAATTTCCAATTTTTTGCCACCACAAAAAGAGATGCTTACTGCAAATAATATTGATTGGTTTATACTCTGCAGAGTGAAAAAGGATAGGACTTGCAGTAGCAAAATTGTAATTATTAAATGAATCGCAGTAGTCCTATTGTAATATGCCCCACAACAGAGTTTGATGATTCTTAAATTATCTCTTCTTGACCCACTTTCCAGGTCAGCTTTTTTTGATACATAGTCTTCTTACTTTTCAGGCTTTTGACTTTGTTCTAATAATGAGGCACTTATGTGGCACAGTGGTTAGAGGACTGGACCTACAGTCAGGAAGACTTGAGTTCAAATCCTGACCCAGACACATACTAGGTCTACGGTGCTGAGCAAGTCATTTGACCTCTGTTTTCTCAATGGTAAAATGGGGATCATAAGATCACCTATCTCACAAGGTTGTTGTGAGATCTGTAAAATGGGGATAATAATAGCACCTTCCTTAGAGAGCTATTTGTGAGGAACAAATGGGATAATATGTGTAAAGTACTTTGTAAATCTTAGAGTGCCATATAAACCATAAAGTCCTATTATTATCACTAAATTTCTTGTTTCGTAGATTGAGTTTTTTTTGATCCATTCTGTTTTTCAGGGAGCTCATTACCTAGGAAAGATTTCCATTTTCTATTCTAAACCATTTATTCTCCTTTCAAGTCTTTCTTCAGGCTCTCATTTAAATTCTAAATTCCATTTACAAATGTTTTTCTTCATTCATTCCAGCCACTCTTGGAGTCTTGTGGCCAAGCCATTCTTTCTCAGAGGCTCTGCTTATCCTTGGGAAGATGCTCTCCTCTGGGTTTATCACCTGGGCTCCTCTTAACCTGTAGTATTTCTTCACTATAGTTGATGTTTTCTTCTGTTTGTCCATATCTCCAGCCTCAGAGCCTCAGTTTCTTGGAGCGGGGTGTTGTGCTGGGCCAGACACAGCTGCCTCACAGCTGCACTCTGACTTAGATGGGGTGGGCAGGCCCTGGTTGGTACCGTGACCTCTGCGTTTTCAACATTTCTGCAGTTCTGGCTGGAGTGGCTGGCACCAGGCCATGCCTTCTGCCCAAACCTCTGGCTTTTGCCTCCTTCCTGTTGGCCAATTTGTATGTTGGCTTTATCACTATCTGTCTCTTTTTCCTTATGCAATCTCTAACCCAGAATTGGCTCTGTCCTCCCCTATGGGCTGTTGGAGATCTTGCTTGGCTCAGGTTTCCTACAAAGCCCCCAGCAAGTGTACATGCTTATCACCTGCTTGTCAGATGTGTGCCCTCCCTCTTACCCCAAACTCTTGTCTTCCTGGGTAGTGATCAATGGGGCTGGCTCCTTCTCCTGCTGCTGCCCCAACAGACCAGTACCAAGGTTCTGCTGGCTTTAGGTTCTGATTACCCACAGCTCACAATGACTTTTGCCTTTCTTGGTGGGCCCCTGCTCAGAGCACCCACATGTCTCAGGTTCTGTGAGATGGGGTTGGGCTCAAGCCCCCTGGAGAGCTCATAGCTTTCACAGGCTTCAGGCCATTAGCTGGAACTCACGCTGGCTTCCTTCTGCCCTCCATCTGTGGGCTGCTGGACATTTTGTGCAGTCCTGAACTAGATGGAGGAGCTGATCCCTGTTTGTCTCTGATCTTGGTCATTGTTCTATCTGGAGCTTTTTTTTTTAAAATCATAGAACTTGTTTTATTAATAAAACTCAGAGGAGAATAAGAAAAATGTCTTTAAAAAACTACAAAATATTTTTAAAATATTTGGGTGTTAACCTACAAACACACACACACACACAAGATATATAAGTAAGGGAGCTCTCCTTGTGTGTGATTCTAAGCAAGGCAGAATAGACATCTCCAGCTCTTCTCTTCCCATCCTTCTGCAAGGGAGACTTTCATTCCTGGCAGAATGTGAAGCAGGAAGTTCAGAATGGAGGCCACTCTGCTCTCCTTAGAGAGAAGGGGTACCAAACTAAAAGTATATCAGTCTTCCCCCTTAAATATAGTTTGTCTGGAAGACATGATTAGTTTCCATATAACTTCTTATCACATTGTAATTTGGGGAGAAAGGGGACTCCAAGCTGTATAGCTAAGGCTTGACCCATTTCCCACCTAATACATCTGGTACCTTTTTACACATCTGCTGGAGCATAATTGGGTGATTTGGATTCTATGACACTGAGGTGAGAAGTGTATTCCAGGCACGTAAAAAGGCACAGAGACAGAGATGTAAGGCTGACCTGGGGGATTTGGAAGAACATTACGTCGACAAGTTTGGCTGAGTTCTAGAGCCTGAACGGGAATTAATAAGCAATAAACCTAGAAAGACAGACTGCAGCCAGATTGTGAAAGGTTCATTACGATATTAATCAACCAATCAATCAATCAACAGGCATTGATTAAGCACCTACTATGTGTCTGGCATTGTGCTAGGCCCTAAAATACAAATATAAAGAATGAAACAATCCTTACTCTCAAGATGCTTACATCCTAACGGTATATATACAGGATACACCCTGTAAAGAGAAGAAACACAAACTATTTAAATGCAAGACAGTTTGGAAGTTTAGCAGTTGAGGGGGTTAGTAAAGGGAGAAAAGAATAGCTTTGCTGCAGTGAGGGTCCATTTGGAATTATTTAAATTGAATTTATTGAATTGAATAGACATTATTTAACGTTAATTTATAACGCACCCAATTAACAAGATTGTACAACTTCTTCCGGCTGTTTAGCTAATTAAAGCAGAGAAGGTGAATGGCAGGAGTAATGTGGGACTGAGATTTGGAAAGGAATGATAGACCATAGGACAAAGAAGGGGTAGAGGGTTTTGAGAGTAAAGTCCAGGGTAAAGCTGAATTGCTGAAGACCACCTACCTAACGTCTGGGAGTGTCTTCGAAACCCTCACTAGACTCTGAAGAGGAAGAAGAGTACTAAGTCCTAGAGCACGTTGGTGGGGGAAGGCAAAGAGCCTAACCACCAGCCGCATCTCTAGGCTCTCTTCCTCCATCCCTTCTTCAGAGGTTGTCTGGACCAGTTTCCAAAAAAGTCCAGCTCTGAGGGGCAGCTAAGTGGTGCAGTGGATAGAGCTCCAGCCTAGGAATCAGGAAGACCTGAGTTCAAATCCAGCCTCAGACACTTGACACTTACTAGCTGTGTGACCCTGGGCAAGTCACTTAACCCCATTGCCTAGCCAAAAAAAAAAGTCCGGCCCTGATGGTTCCTTCCTTGTTTTGCCGTCTTCCATGGCTCCCCGTGGCTTATAAGGTCATTGGGTTCCTTCCCCTATCCACCTTTTTATGTTTTTGTCTTCTACTATATAAACTCCTGGAGAGCTGGAACCATCTTGCTTTCTGTTTTTGCATCCTTAGCATTTGGCAGAGTGCCTGGCATACAGTAAATACTTAATAACTCATCAGAATGATATTCGAGCTTACAAGGGCGGGCCAGCCAGCCAAGCTGAAGGAGCTGGACACCTGGAGGGAGAGGAAGGAGGCAGCATTTGCCAGGTAAGTCAAACCACCACCACTTTGATGCCGTCTCCCTTCAGACCATGATGGAGACAGCCCAGGACTCCCAGCTGACTTGGGTGTTGTTGTCTTTCCCGTTAGATTATAAGCTTCCTGTGGGCAGGGACTGTCTTTGGTCTCTTTCTGTATCTCCAGTGCTTGGCACAGTGCCTGACACATAGTAGGTGTTTAAAAAATGTTTATTTACTGTTTATATGTGGCATTTTCGGCCCTCACCACCCACCCCCCAACATAAACTCCTGGAGGGCAGGCAGTTTTTCGGCCCACGGTGCCTAGAACATGGTTGTTATTTTTGTTTGGTCCTTTTTCAGTCTTGTCCGACTCTTTGTGACTCTTTTGGGGGTTTTCTTGGCAGAGATACTGGAGTGGTTTGCCAGTTCCTTCTCCAGCTCATTTTACAGATGAAGAAATTGAGGCAAACAGGGTTAAGTGACTTGACCAGGGTCACACTGCTAGTAAGTGTCTGAGGCTGGTAAGAGTTTTCCTGGTTCCAAGCCCAGTGCTCTACCCATTGTGCCACCTAGCTGCTCCTTTAGGGCAGGGTAGGTGCTTCCTAAATGCTATTGGACTAGAATGGAACGGCTGTAGTGTCGCTGGCCCTCAGTTTCCCCGTCTGTACAATGTGACTGCAAGCCTACGTGAACCCACAGAATCCCACTAGTTTTGACACCACCCAGCAGGGTTACAGTCCTGGGAATTCTAAAGTGCATACCGGGAAGGCAGAGCCACGTGGGTGTGGTGGGATGAGGGATGGGACAAGAAAAGGAAGGGAAGACTACTATTCCCGGAATGCTGTGTAAGTTCACGCCTCTTCCGGCATTGGGGGAAGGGGCAGGGACAGGAGGTGTTAGAGGATGGGAACCCATTAGCCTTTGAGTTTTCCTTTCGTAACTGCCCCGTTGCCTACTGGGAGGAGTTGCAATCAAATCTCGTAGGCGGAGCTGCCTGACGGGAATTGTAGTCTCTCCTGAAGGGGCGGGGAGGGGAGGACGACGCAGATGCATCCAATAAGAAGAGTAGTTGTCTTGAGTGGCGGGCGTTCGCACCTATGAAAATAAGAGAGTTCGTATTCCTCCCGGAGAGGGCGGGATTTCCTGTAGCGGAAGGGTGGTGAGACGCTGCACGCCGGGGCATTACTTCCTTTTGCGGGTTGGCGGGGAGTGAGGCGGCAGCACCATGAAGGCCTCGGGCACCGTAAGCGTCTTGCGCCGAGACTGGGACTGGGTCTGGGGCTGGGTCCAGAGGGAAAGGGAGGGAGGGAAACCGTCCTGGAGGCCCGCCGGGCGGACAGGCTGGCTTGTGGTGAGGTGGACGGGCCGGCCCGAGCGGCGGGCGCCTCGGACAGACTCTGGTCGCGCTTGCGCACGAGGGTTCCTGGAGTGCGGGCCAACATGGCGGCTCCGCGTGGAGCTTGGAGAGCCGGAGAGGGAGGAGGTGGCTCCTAAAGATCTTCCCCTTGTCAGGGTGGGCAGCCCCGGGGAGAACCACGGTCTGCTGCAGCCCCTGGGTCCGAGGCCCCACCTTAGCCCTTGACCTCCACCCTGGCCCTCTACATCCATCTCAGAGATATCTGGACTTACAGTCTTTGAGTTCTGAGTTCGAGTTCTAGCCGTGCTGTCCTTGGTCACCTTCCCTACGTGGCATTCGTATTTCTTCTAAAACCAGGGGTAGGTGGGAGTGCGTGGGGTCCTGACTCCTAAAGCCGAAAACCTGTCATTACTCAGGACTCCCCTGGAGAGTTGGGGGAAGGGAACGCTGGGCTGGAATGGCTCCCGTGGGAAAAGAGGCTGGCCCTGGGAATGAATCCTGCTGGAAGTTCAGGCGAGAGGTTTCCCGAGTTACATTAGATGCCCAGCTCCTTTTTTGGGTCTTTACAGAAGAGATGAGTCTTTTGACTTGTTGTGAATGAATATTTCTCTCGAGCCCACTTTTGCCAAAGGGTTAAAACACCCCCAGACATGAAGTGGAGAGGTGTTACAGCTTTGTTCTATCCCATCTTAGTAATAAGAACTTAGTAGTATGTAGTCAACTGAACCTAGGTTAGGTCATCATCTTAAGCTCTCTTGGACTATGACTGAAAACCTTTCTTTTGATATCACCAGGAAAAAAAAACCATGAGGAAGTTAAGGGGCAGGAAAAGGAAAAGCTCAGGTCTTGTGATGGTCATGTTAAAATATAGTCTCATAGTCTAGTGTTTCTAAAAGGGCTAAGTTGAAAATTCAAGGTCCTCTCCTGGAATTTTATACCTTTTGAGAAAAGTATCATGACTGATATAGCTTGCGTTTATGTAGATGGTATACTCAACACAAATCAACCAGCCAGGTAGTTTTATCCCTATTTTACAGAACAGAATTGACTTGTTGGTGTTCCAGGGCTGGTAAGGGGTAAAACCCCAGGAAGGAAAGCCCACTGGATTTGTAATTGGCTCTGTGACTATAACATATACTTCTAGTATGCAGCTTTTGCCTCTCTAAGGAGGAAGAGGTAAAGTTTGATTTCTAAGATATTTTCAAGCTCTGTGTCTTATAACTCCAGTATGCCAACTCACCATTGCACCATGGTACTTCTACCAAGTAAACTCCTTGGCTCCAAACCTCAGTGACTTTCCAGTTGCTGGGTTGGGGTGGGGGTGAGGGGGCGGCTTTTTTACACCTTTATGTTCTCTGTCATTTCAGCTGAGAGAATATAAGGTAGTTGGACGCTGTCTGCCTACTCCCAAGAGTCCAGTGCCGCCTCTTTATCGAATGCGGATCTTTGCTCCTAATCATGTTGTAGCAAAGTCCCGATTCTGGTACTTCGTTTCCCAGCTGAAAAAGATGAAGAAGTCTTCTGGAGAAATTGTATACTGTGGACAGGTACCTTCCTGATCTCCATGGAGAAATTTGGAGGGGGTGGAGCCACTGTGGCCTCTTTCCTGTTCCTGTAGATGGCGCTCTTGCCCTACCAAGTTGCTTATCTTGACTTTTCCCTAATGGGAGCATTCTTTTAGGGAAGGTTTAGACATACCTAGTGCTGGGGTAAGTGAAAAGTGTTGTTAGTGAATTTTTCTTGTATTATTTGCTTTTATTTAATAGGTCTTTGAAAAGTCCCCTCTTAGGGTGAAAAACTTTGGCATCTGGCTGCGCTACGATTCCAGGAGTGGAACCCACAACATGTACAGGGAGTACAGGGACCTGACCACAGCTGGTGCCGTCACTCAGTGCTGTAAGGACATTCTTAGCTGACCTACATTTGGGATTGGGAGGCTAAGGGGACATTTAAATCAAGCTAATGTCAGCTTTGGTTGGCAGGGCTCTGACAGTCAGTTTGTACTCTTGGAATGGAAGCTTAAGTGAATCTGAGATGTGGTGATGGCGGTCTTTTTCTATTGGAGACATTTTCTTTTTGGCAGTTGGGGTTAAGTGACTTGCCCAGGGTCACGCAGCTAGTAAGTGTCAAGTGTTGGGTCTGAGGTCGGATTTGAACTCAGGTCCTCCTGACTTCAGGGCTGGTGCTCTATCCACTGCGCCACCTAGCTGCCCCTTTTGGAGACATTTTCTCTAAAGAACCTGGTCTCCAGTAGACCCAGGGTTTCACATCTAAGACTTGTACTAAAGTTAGATACTTACCTAATACCTGAAAGGTATTTAAAGTTGTTAGAGATGCTTCAAGCAGCTTATTGTCTCATTGAGAAATGAGGCTGGCACAGTTTTACTGTTGGACAAATACGTATTGAGCCATCTAAAGTGTTTGTATTGCGTGAAACTTAAGTGGAGAAATACAGTGATCGTTCAGACCTAGCCTCTTCATCCAGGTAGCTCACAGGCTAATGATTGTAATAGCAGCTGGCACTTAGGTAATACATTAAAGTTTTCAACACAAAAACCCTGAGAGGGCTAGGTACTGACTTGCCCAGGGTCACATGGCTAGGAAGTCTGAGGCAGGATCTGAACCCAGTCTTCTGATCCCAAGTCCAGCACTCTGTTGTCCATGGCACCTGTTAGACACAAAACTAATACTAGTCATTGTGGTAGAGAAGGTACTGCAGTTTTGGAGAGGAAGGAATATTTTGTGTGGGAAGGCTTAAGGCGGGGTGGCATTTGAGGTGAAACTTGAAGGGTGTGACAGAAAGTTGAATATTTGGGCAAAGGGAGGATGATCATTGTCTGACCCTGTTCACAGCCGGTTAGGGGCAGAGGGTGAGGTCCTTGAAGGGCCTGTTAGAGCTTGGAAGATGTTGGTGTTAGCTTGGAGGAGGCAGGATACATTCCAGCAGAGGATACGGCAACCAGTTGGATTGTGGGAAATGAAGGAGAGGAGGGACGCGGTGCCCTGAGAAGGGATTCTTCGTGTGGGGTCCATTAGACCCAGATTTCAGGGCAGTCTTTGCAGTTGTATGGGGGGAAATAGCTTTTTAAATTTACGTTAACCTTTAAGTGAAACTTAGCATTATCTTCAGTTATTCATTTAGGAGACAACATTCTGAGAAGGGGTCCATGATACCCAAAAACGTGAAGAATACTTTCATAGAGCTTGGGTGACAGGATGCCTGGTACCTTTCACAGAATGGGTGAAGTCAGGAGAGGCTGGTTTGGGGAAAACTAAGAATTAGTATAATTTTGAGGTATAATCAAATACTCCAGAAGATTGGAGATTGGGTCTTCCTGTCCATTTATTTACTTCATTTCGCAGCAGTTGCTCTATAAATGAATAATCCATACTCCATGACATGTTCTTTAAGGATTTGTGCATAGAACAGTTTGAGAATGTCCAATTAACACAAGAAGCCTTAGGCTGGCCAGATATTATCATGTTTGGGAGTGATTCCTCAAGCAGTCGGGAGGATTTACTGTAAGAGGGGAAGGAGGCATCTCACAAAAATGCCGGACCTGTTTGGTTAGGTCTCGGTCTGAAGGGCAGTGTTGCCAAATGTGTTAGGACCATTCTCCCTCTGCTTCAGTCCAGATTTCTGGAGTATTTGGCTTTTGCCTGGAACCTTTTATGGACCAAGATTTCAAGAACCATCAGATTGAATTCAGGAAGCATTAATTGCCTATTGTGTGCAGCAGGAAGGGAGGCTTTTGCTTTTGAACTAGGGGGAATGCTTAGGAGAGACCAGGACTGGGGCCTTCACCTGTTCAGTGTCCCAGTGGACACTCCCACCCGGCACACCTGTGACTTTAGGTGGCCACTCAGAGCAGGCCTGCTAAGTCTCCCTTTGTGTAAGGGGTTGATATTTGCTCAGCAGCTGATGTAGGCAGTAAGCCGGGCACCTTTAAGATGCCAAGAAGCATTAGCTTGCCTAGCAAGTTCCACTTGTTACAGTTTAGGCAGTGATTTCCAAGTTGATGACAGGACCAGCAGCAGTTGGGAATTGGTTGTAGCTAAGTCCTAAATATGGACCAGCATGTGTAGACTCCCTTCGAACCCTCGAAGCTCCTAGGGAAGGGGAGAGTGGGTGTAGAAAAGAGAGAGGGGCTGGCTTCTCAGTGACAGGAAGACCTGGTGTGAAAACCTGGCACTTGACCTCTCAGCTATTTATTGACTCTGAGGGGGTTACTTGGGTATCCCGATAACAATCCCAAAGGAAAGAAGTCGAGGCATGCTTCAAGCCCGGTGGGGTGCTCTGTGCTGTGTCAGTCAGTTCTTTGGCTGAGTACCACAAGCTCTTGATCAGGAAACTGAGGCCCAAGTGACCTCTCCTTGGTTGGGCTGACAAGCAAGGACTCAGGGCATTCTTTTCACTATCCTGAGGGTTATGTTGCTCATGAGACTTAAAAGCTGAAAGTGTCTGGCTGGCTTCAGACTTCTGTTTTCCTGTAGCTCCATTGTGCATTATTCTGGTGCCTAGCTCTCAGGACTGTCAGTGTCTCTGCAGGGGGTGTTTTCCTGACCTGGACACCTGTTGATTTTATAGATGCTTTAAAGGTTCCAAAGTCAGTGTAGTTGACCTTTGTTGGCAGTCATCACAGCAGTCTGGATGCAGCGGTTGGCATTGTCACAGCTTTATCTTTAGACAGGAATGCAGATTTATAGACTTAAGATGTACACTGGGGAAATTTCAGCCCCCAAATGGCCATCCAGGGCTTCCGGTGATAAATCATACCCGCCCACAGTTCTGCGCTGAGATGAGACAGCAGTAAAAATGCCTTCACCATTCTGCAGGATGACTATCAGTCACATCAGAGGAAAATCAAGGAAGCTGGTCCCTGCTCTTGAATAGCAGGAACACGTGGAGAGATAGAGCTGTCCGCCCCCAAGAGGTTATTAGCATTATTTTCCCTTGAAGGATGGATAAGGATTCAGTAAGAGGTGATTGAGAGAAGGGTGGCTAGTGTTGTCCACTTAGTCTGTGGAGGGAGGTGAGGTGCTGCCCCTTGGGAGGGGCCCTTTGAACGAGAGCCAGAAGGTAGCTGAGGGCTGCCGGCCTGATGGGGCTTTTCTTTAATGCTGCTGACTGCTCTGACCGCAGGAACTTTGTCCTGTACATTGCACCCAAACCCCAAAAGACCTTTGTTTCTCCTTAACAATGATCTTATATTGGGTGCAGACAGTAAATGGGCCTCGTCGCCTTTCTGGAGCTAATGAAAGTGTTCCAGAAAGTGAAATGGTGGGTTCTACACTCCTAAGAGACTGTGGCCCTTTGGGGCTGACCCCAGGGTTGTAGGGCACAGGCAGCATTTGTTCTGGTCAGGATTGTTGGAGATTTGGTTCCTGCATCCATCTCCATGAAGGCAGAACTGCAAAGATCCTTCCTGCAGGTCAACTGAGAATCCTGTGAATTGCCTACCATGTGCAGAGCCCTGTGATGAGGGAAATTGAAAATCAGACCTTGTCCGTGTCCTTGTGTCGTTGACAATCTGGCAAGGGGTTGGAGTGGGGCAAAAGAAATAAGTACAAGAGAGCAAATTAGTCCAAATTAGATAACTTTGGGGTGGGGGGAATGAAGGCTTAATGGAAGAGGTGGTGTTTGAACTAGGCTTTGACTCCATTGGGGGTGGGGGTGGCAGTGTCTCTTCTGGGATGGGCCAGAGCACGTGGTCTAGCTGTCCTTTTGGTCTGATTCAACTCCTTCCCCCAAGTCTTTAGTTAATTTCAGGACTGGGTTAGAAGGGAATGAGCCAGTCATGGAAATTGTCAAAAATATGAGGGGAACAGCTAGGTGGGGCAGTGGATACAGCAACGGCGCCAGAATCAGAAGGATGTTCTGATTCAAATCCGGCCTCAGACACTTGACACTTAATAGCTCTGTGACCCTGGGCAGGTCATTTAACCCAGATTGCATCGCAGCAAGTGTATGAGAATGTTTTATTTAAAAAGTGAATGTCATTTTGGAAGACTGTTAGGAAATTGGTTAGGTTAGTACCTGTTTTCAACCTGTTTCTGGTTATCTTGGCAGACCGAGATATGGGAGCCCGTCACCGTGCGCGGGCCCACTCCATCCAGATCATGAAAGTGGAAGAAATTCCTGCCAGCAAGTGCCGCCGGCCTGCCGTCAAGCAGTTTCATGTAAGTGAAATCTAGGATATATCAGGGCTTCACCAAAGTGGATCCTCCCAACTCAAGGCCTCATCTATAAAATGGGCAGGGTGGGGGGAGGGGTAGTTTCTAAGCTTTCCAGTTAAATGGTCAGGTGTGCAATAAGTGATTTCTATGGTCTTGGTTGAGCTCTTCTGAGGTACGTAGTATTTTCCTGAGGCTGCTCCTCAGTGTGACTGTACTGATAGAATTACATATTAGGAAATAGATACTTAAAAAAACTGCGTCAGCCAACCCTTGGTCACTGTAGTGATGATCAGTCTGTATGGAAAAGCTTCTCCTGAGACAATAAACAGGCTCACAGTGAGTGGCAGGTCACTCTTAACTGTTCTCAGCATGACAGTAACACCTCACCCTTTCATATTTTCTGATAACAAAGTGTTTTTACAATCTTGACATGGTGGCCCCATGAGAGGGAAGGCATTGCAAGTATTATCACACCCAGTTAACAGATGAGAAAACAAGATTCCCAGAGGCAGGGTGGGTGGCTTGTTCAGGATCCACACAGCAAATCCATGGTGCAGCTGGGGACCTTGTAGTTGACTGGGCCAAACCTGAATGCTTTGTGAAGTTTGTAGCACTTTAAATTGATAGAGGGACCCAGATGGGGGAGAAGGGGTTGTGACCATTTTTGCCTTTCTTTGTATCATCAGAGCTTAACACTCTCTGGCCCCCTGAAAGCTAATTGGGGCCTGATAAATAAATGTAATTAGAGAGTGAGGGTGCTGCTGAAGTCCAGTTGAAAAGCCCCCGCCCTGTTGAGGTGGGAGGGTGGGGCAGGACACAGTAGGGACCACTAACAATCTCTTTGATCTGCAGGACTCCAAAATCAAGTTCCCTCTGCCCCACAGAGTTCTACGTCGCCAGCACAAGCCACGCTTTACTACCAAGAGGCCCAACACATTCTTCTGAGTGCAGAGACAAGGAGGCACCTGTTTTATTTGATCTGTTTAAATAAATTTCTCAATTGGAAACCCAGAGCAGACTGGTGATTTTTAGAACATTGTTAACTGAAGGCAGTGGGCTGGGGTTGAGGCTTCTTACTAGAAGGCATGTGAGCTAATTTGACTGTTAGTCCTAGTATCTCATTTTTGTGACTGTTCACAGCCCTGTGAGGTGGCTGGCATAGCTATTTTCCCAGTTTTGCAGATGAAGAAATAGACTTGGAGAAGATCTTTCACGTAAACTGAGGGAGACGATGTTTTTTTGCAGGATTCAGCACTGAGAGGAACCCTAAAACTAGTCCAGCCTTCCCAGAGGCCCCCGTTTTAGATGAGGAAATGTAGAGGCAGAAAGTTGTGCTCTGCTCAAAGCCATTGGGTGATGCCGATAGGAACAATCTCCTGGGGTTACAGATGAGGAGCCGGAGCCTCCACGATTTCCCTCCTCCTTCCTTTAGCTTGGCCAGATCTTGTATCACATCATGCCAGGAAAGCTCAGGATAATCAGCCCCAGAACAGACCCTCTGTGTGACCCACGGGAAGGAGCTGCATCAATGTTAGGGTGGAAAGTGTGGGGAGATTTGAGTTTGAGGAGTTTGGCAAGTGACATCCCTTCTCCCAATTGGCTTCCTTACCAGCTTTTCATCAGCAGATGTTTATTAGGCACCTACTGTGTGTCATAGCTGTGCTAAGCACTGGAGTACAAAGATGAAAAGGGCATCTGAGTATGTCCTCGAAGCACTTAATCCCAAAGTGGAGCAGCTGCCTGGCCAACGAAGTGTCTGTTCAGTCAGCTACTCAGAGTTTTTGGAGTTCATGGCTCCACCATCCAGTCGCGGAGGAGAGGGTGGTGACGAGGTGATTACCAAATCTGGCTTCCTCTTGCAGGATGTTACTTGGTTTCACAAATTAAGAACTAAGTTTTCCAACCACATTATTTAAGCTTGAGTTTTTCTCCGTCTGAAATAAGGAAATCTCAACTCAAAAGTTGTCTTAGCTGTGTGGGACCAGGATAACAAAAAATGGAGAAATAATAGTCTCTACCTTTGGAGGCTATACTAGAAGGAACGTTCTCTGAAAAAGTGGGTCAGGAAGGGGTGGCGTCAGATAGCCTGTTTTCCTAAAGTTCTCCAGTGTGTTGGATCCCACCACCTCCTGAGGCAGCCCATAAAATACTGGTTTTGCTAGAATTGTTAGGGTGACGGCTAGGTGGTACAGTGGCTGGACCTGGAGTCGGGAAGACAGTTCAAATCCAGCCTCAGACGCTGGTTGAGCGGACCCTGAGCTAGTCACTTCACCCTGTTTGTCTCAGTTCCTCGTTGGTAAAATGAGCTGAAGAAGGAAATGGCAAACCACTCCAGTATCCCTGCCAAAGAAAACTCCCAATGGGGTCAGGAAGAGTCAGACATGGCTGAAACCACTCAATGACAAATAATCGTTTTTACTTACACAAGGAATTTAAATCTGTAAGCATTAAAAAAATTTTTTTAAACAAAGATCCACCTCTCCCTTTTATGTGTTCCCTTCTTTGAGAAAATGGTGGGAAAACCGTTACAAATGTGTACGGTCGAGGAAGACAAATGCCTGATTTGGCATGTCCAAAAAAAAATAGCACTCGTTTCGTCTCAGAGGTGATAGTGTGTTTCATTTTGAGTCCTATGAAATTGATGAACATTGTTGGCTTTTATGATGTTGCTGTTAACTGTATAAATTAAATTGTCTGGTTCTGGTCACCTTACTCTGCATCCGATCATACAAGTCTTCCCTTTCTCTGAAACCATCCTTTTATCATTTCTTACAGCACAAAGAGTGTTCCGTTACTTCCATATACGTTCTGCTGGGCCCCTGAATGGCCTTCCTTTGTTCTGAGTTCTACCCTTTGCAGCAAGCCTATACTTTTATTATTTATTTATTTTTGGTGAGGGGATTGGGGTTAAGTGACTTGCCCAGTCACATAGCTAGGAAATATGTGTCTGAGGCTGGATTTGAACTCAGGTCCTCCTGACTCCAGGGCTGGTGCTCTATCCACTTTGCCACCTAGCTGCCCATTAGCAAGCCTGTACTTAAAGACTACACAAACTCTTCTCTGTATGCCAGCCATCCTCAGTGCAGTTAAACAAACCAGCAGTGTGCGTTGTAGATCCTTTGGCTGGTAAAAAGCTGGTCTGGGAAAACAGCTTGTGGCCCTCCAACAGTGGTTTTAGGTTTAGCCGTGGCGTGCCAGTAGGAGGCAGTATGATGGAACTGGTGATGGATTTGCACTAAGAACACCTGGGTTGCAAAGGCTCAGATTTTAGAGCTAGGAGGAATCTTTGGAAGTCAGGATTGTCTTGTGCTAAATGGGGCCTCAAGAACCACCCCATCCAACCTCTGGGATTTTTTAAAATTCATCCTTTTTCAATGAATAAAAATCCATTTTCTCTCTTGCATCCTCCTTACTGGAAAAGAAAAAGCGAACGAACCCTTTTTTTTAACAAACATGCAAAATCAAGCAAAACACATTTCTGTATTGGCCATGTTAAAAAAGAAATGTCTTACTCTTCTGTCTGAAGAGTGGGTGGTAACATCTGTGTTCTGGAATAGTGGAATTGTGTTGATCACCCACCGCCCAGGGTTGTTGTGAGGATCAAATGAGTGAAGCGCTTAGCACAGTGCCCGGCTCATAGTAGGTGCTTAATAAATACTTATAACCTCCTCTTCCCTCTAATCAGAATTCTTGAGTCTCTTAGAGTTGCTTGTCTTTACGACGTTACTGCATAAATTCTTTTTCTGGTTCTGCTCACTTCATTTTGAATGGTTCATATGAGTCAGGTTTCTCTAAAAACCAACCCTTTTTTTTTCATAAAATAGTTTTCCATTACATTTGTGTGCCATCATTTGTTCAGCCATTCGTCCATTGATGGGCACTTCCCTTTAGTTTCCAGTTCTTTTAACCACCACAAAAAGAGCTATTTTTTTTTTTTTGTATATGTGAAACCCCTTTCACTTTACAACTCAGAAGCTGAGATCAGTGAAGGTTATGATAAGTGATAGGATCTGGGATTTGAACTTGGTTTTGTGACTCCAAAATAGCATTCTTTCCTCCGCACCATATTGCCTTCCATCCTGACCCTGACACTTTGATGATCTTGGGCAAATCGTCCTCCCAGAACTTCACTTTCCTCATCTGTAAAATGGAGATGATAATCCTTTCATGACCAGCCTCACAGGATGATTGTGAGGAATGTACTTTAGATTTTTATTATACCAGGTATGTCTTTGAAGCACAACCTGGCACAGACACACAGCCTTTTCCTCTAGCCAGACTGACCTCCTGAAACTTGCCCCTCGGCCTTTTCTTTGAGGGTGTCTTTTTCTCCCACTGAAAGGTGAACCCTAGTGGTTCTGCCCTTTGGCCCTCAAAGGAGCTTAGAAGGGAGTGAGTGGTCGATGCCTTAGGCTTGAAATGAGGCCTAACTGGTCTTCAGCATTGACCCCAGGAGGAAATAATCTGCTCAGCCCTTGACCTGGCCCACCCATGACCCACAGAGTCACAGTGGAGCCAAGGCTTTGGCTGATTCCAGAGCCTGTGACAGCTGTGATCTCTGGTCTCCAGACCCTGTTTGGGTTTGGATCGCTTCCTAGAAATTCAACAAGTGAGCACACCTCACTCTGGCTTCCAACTAAAGGAAGAATCTTTAGGATCCAATCTAATTTTCCTTGTGTGAATCATAGCAGAGGGTGTATAGTGACAAGGAGTACATCATTTCACAATACATCCCATAGGAAAATAAGCCAGATAAGGCAGGATCAGGTGGGAGGAGGCACCCTGGACTGAGTCAGATTAAGACTCAGGTCTCTGCTGGGCTCCTAACCTGTTCTATGGCCCCAGGGCAAATCATTCAATTTCTCCACCTCAAATGCTTTAATTTGTGATATCAGGATGCTACCTAACAATTAGTATTGGAACTTTCCCTGAAGCTCTCATTCATTTTTGGTATATTAAATGTAAATGCATGTGATATTCTCATAAATATATTTGTTGTTAAGTTTTAATTTAATTTATTTTATAGTATTTAATATATATCTTTTTTATATTCATGTGCATATATACCGATGCATACATATATGTAGAAATATATACACATGTGTATATATACATGTCTATGCATGTATATATGTATAATGTACACATGTTGTGTATCTATATATACCTACGCATATCTGTATATATGCATAATGTATATGTGTATCTATTATATGCACATAATATTTTGTTTTGGTTTTTGTTGGGCAATGAGGGTTAAGTGACTTGCCCAGGGTCACACAGCTAGTAAGTGTTATGTGTCTGAGGCCAGATTTGAACTCAGGTCCTCCTGAATCCAGGGCTGATGCTTTATCCACTGCGCCACCTAGCTGCCCCCTATAAGCACATAATATATACACATATGTATGTATGTGTTTATGCATATATGGATATATATGTCTATATGAATGTATATGTAATATATCTTTATATCTATATATATATAAATCAATCAATGTTGGTCTATCTGTCTACCTACCTACCTATCTATCTATCTATCTATCTATCTATCTATAGTTCAGCAGCCACTTACAGGTTCAGTCCCACTTTGGTTCTGCTCAGAAGTTTTAACCTGCTCTGTTTTTCTGACCTAGGCCAGTTTGTCTCTCCTTAAAGCAATCTGGTGGCTCTCACCTCTCCCCCCCTCCCAAGAGCTCACCATATTTGTGTCCTATTTTCACTGTAACTCAGAACCCCTGAGCTCAAGTGATCCCCCGGCCTCAGCCTGGCCAGCAGCTGAGGTTCAAAGCACCTGCTGGCCTGGCCACGGTCCTCATTCAGCAGAATTCAAGCTTGGGTAAATGGGTCTCCAATAGACTGTAGGTTCTGTTTTCTGGGGACTGTTGGAGCCAAGTGTGAGAAGGCTCATCACTAGAAAAAAAACTTAAAGGAATAACAGCTCATTAAATGGTATATGATCATTAGATGCTACAACTCTGAAGCAGGGGGTCTTCTAACCCAATTTTACACATTAAAAAAACCAAACAAACAAAAACAAAAACAGAGACTTGCCTGGCATCACAGCAGGTAAGCATATGGGGTGGGATTTGAACTTGGGTCTTCCTGATTCCAACTCCAGCTTGCTCCTCGCTCCAATAGGAGAATTGTCATAGAAGCTGTGGAGGGGGGTGGTCGAGGAAGGGAATCCACACCAATGAAACCCCAGCTATTTGGAAGTATTGGCACCTTCAAGACAAAGCCTCCAACTACACTGAGTGTTCTAGGCCTGTGTCCAGCTACAGGCGGGATGGGGAGGAATTAGAAGGGAAACAATCTGCTGGACTCATGGGACCTCGTGCGTGGAGGGTTGGGATCAGAGGCTGGAAACATACTTACTCAACAGAAGCTGGACCTAGAGAGGGCTGATTCTGTCCCGTTAAATCGGCTTTACTCCATGAGGAATTCCAAACATGAAGTCCCTCATTCCAGAACCCGGCTAATCCATCCCCTGTTGGTTTCCCAGATCTTAAACTTGGATGAAGGTGGCATGTTGTGGGGGAGAAGTGGGTTTAATGTAAAGAGTCCCCGACCAGTAGTCAGCTCTGGACCCAGCACAAGCCATTATACTGGCCATATATTCTTGAACAAATTACTTCTCTTTGTTTGCTCTAAAATTGGGGTGATATCAGGCAGTCGTTCTTACCCTATTTTGTGTTCTGAATGCTTTTAATAATCTGGTGAAGCCTATGGGCAGATTTCTTGTCAGAATAAGGTTTTTAAGTTTCTGAATTAAGATTTTTAATGTCCAATTTCAATTTTTTGTTCTGAGCCCTTCCGTCTCTGACATCCAGT
Source organism: Vombatus ursinus (assembly GCF_900497805.2). NCBI lineage: Eukaryota > Metazoa > Chordata > Mammalia > Diprotodontia > Vombatidae > Vombatus > Vombatus ursinus. The sequence goes on from NW_020949696.1 coordinate 700,450, forward strand.
GTCCTAAGGACCCTCCCAGCTCTAATGTTTTGTATTCTAAGGGCCCTCCCAGCTCTGA
>NW_020949696.1:700517-702795 GCF_900497805.2 Vombatus ursinus
CTGGGTTAAGGGCCCTCCCAACTCTGACATTCTGTGTTCTAAGGGCCTTCCCAGCTCTGACATTTTGGATTCTGATATTCTGTGTTCTAAGGACCCTCCCAGCTCTGATATTTTGTGTTGTAAGGGTCCTCCCAGCTCTGACATTCTGTGTTCTAAGGACCCTCTCAGTTCTAATATTCTGTGTTCTAAGGGCCCTCCAATCTCTGACATTCTGTGTCCTAAGGGCCCTTCTAGCTCTGACATTTTGGGTACTAAGGGCCCTCCAGCTCTGACATTCTGGATACTAAGGGCCTTTACAACTATCAAAATCTGTTTCTGATTAATGGGAATTTTAGGCAGGGACCAAACTACAAAAGAAAAGCCAGCAGTCCTAGCTGAGATGAGGCTTAATCTGATCTTGACAGATTTTCTCTCTGAGGGTCTTTTCTCTCTCTCTCCTCTACCTCCCAGCATTGGCCCTTCCCTGATCACCTACTTTCCTTGACCTGAAAACATGGCCCAGTAGGGGACGAGAGTTTAAAGAGGGCTAGAGATATTATCAAGATATTAGGACACACTGTTTTCCAGAGCTAAGGCCCAGCAGTAAGTTGTGCCCTGAGCTTGGCATAACAACAATCCCTTGCGCTCACCCTCTGGATGATCTCACCTAATTACTGTATTGCTTTGATCCAAGCACCAGACAAGTACCCATGTTTGGGTCATGAAGCCCTGCTGTGAATCAAACCTATCTCATTGTTACTGTTATCCCTCATTGTCAGGACTACAGCTCGCTGTGGGGCCATCGGTATAAATCTTGAGATCTCCCCACACTGCCTCGGGTCCCCCCACTATGGGTGAGGCCTTGGCATCTGTGTCTAGATCCCCTCTTTGCTTACATTTCCCTCCCTTCGAAATTAACCTTCTGTTTCATTCCTGACTCTCCCGTCTCTAGCCTGCTCTGTTCGGCTCTGGGCACCCACAGGTTAGAGGCCAGTTCTGTCTGGTTGACAGGTGGCAGAACAGGCCAGTGTGTCCTCATATGGTCTGTCCGTTTTCGCCTAAAATCAAGTCTTATACATCCTTTAGTCTTATACGTCCTTATCTGGTGGCCACCGCCATGTAGGCACCACCTAGGAGAAGGGCAGAAGGGAGGAAGGGAGGATCCTGGGGTTAGCCAAAACCACACCCGAGCTTCCTCTTGGGGCCTGGTCCAATACCCCAGGGCTTGGCAGCTTCTCCAACAACGGCTGTCAAGAGATAGATGAGAGTCCCCTGGGCTGCAGGCCCAGGGTGAGCAGCTCACTACTCAGAGAGCAATGCTCAGCTTCTCTCTGTGTGCTCTGGGAAGAGGGAGGGTGAGGAAGCTTACCAGAGAGCCAGGAGGCCTGAATTCCAGGCTGGGCCGTGCCGTGCCAACTACTCACTCTGTGACCTTGGGCCAGGACTTTCTCTTCTCTTTGGTCATAAGTTTCCTCATCTTTAAAACGGAAAGCAAATTCGTAAGATCATAGCTCTGGAACTCTTTTCTCATTTACAGATGAGGAAACTGAGGCCCAGGGCAGCGAAAATCAATTAGGAAATAAGTTTCAAAGGTAGGGTCTAACTCCACACCCGTTGTTCTTTCGGCTGAACCACACTGCCACTCTTAAACAGTTCCTGGTGGCCCTGTTACCACTCCCCTCCCTGTGTCTCTCCCCACCCCCCACCCCCCCAAAAAAAGCTGTTTGGAGGTTTCATTCATTCATTGCACCCAAGAACTATTCCCTGATCCCTGTTCTGTGTTTGGCCAAAACAATTTAGGACCACTGGAATAAGACAGCACCTTCTGGCAGCAATCTGGGAAGGCTTCCTGTAGCATCTGGTGTTGAGTGGGAAATAGCTTTGGGAAAATCAAAAGCATCCTAAATTCAGCTCTGAGCATCATGCATACATGGTACCCCCATCCAGATCTATCTTCGCTTCTCCAAGGCTGCCTGTGTCCAGGTCTTTGATGGTCCCTATGGGCTCTGGGACTTCCCAAGTTTGCATCTAAGAGTCCCAAGGCTTGCAGGGTTCTCATTCTCTGTTGAGGCCCAGTTGATTCCCCTCTTCAGGTCTCAGTTTCCCCATCTGAAAAATGACAAGTTTGGACTAGATGATCCTAAGAGTTCTCCCAGCCCTGACATCCTGTGCTCTAAGGAGCCTCCCAGCTCTGACACTCCTTGTTCCCAGGGTCCTTACAACCCTGACATCCTGTGTTCTCAGGGTCCTTGCAGCCCTGACATCCTGTGTTCTAAGGAGCCTCCCAGCCCTGACACTC
>NW_020949696.1:702805-703277 GCF_900497805.2 Vombatus ursinus
ACACTCTTTGTTCCCAGGGTCCTTACAGCCCTGACATCCTGTGTTCTAAGGGCCCTCCCAGACCTGACACTCTTTGCTCCCAGGGTCCTTACAGCCCTGACATCCTGTGTTCTCGGGGTCCTTACAGTTCTGACATCCTGTGTTCTAAGGAGCCTCCCAGCTCTGACATCCTGTGTTCTAAGGGCCCTCCCAGCCCTGACACTCTTTGTTCCCAGGGTCCTTACAGCCCTGACATCCTGTGTTCTCAGGGTCCTTACAGTTCTGACATCCTGTGTTCTAAGGAGCCTCCCAGCCCTGACATCCTGTGTTCTCAGGGTCCTTACAGCCCTGACATCCTGTGTTCTAGGGGCCCTCCCAGCCCTGACACTCTTTGTTCCCAGGGTCCTTACAGCCCTGACATCCTGTGTTCTCAGGGTCCTTACAGTTCTGACATCCTGTGTTCTAAGGAACCTCCCAGCTCTGACATCCTGTG
>NW_020949696.1:703287-727352 GCF_900497805.2 Vombatus ursinus
GACATCCTGTGTTCTAAGGGCCCTCCCAGCCCTGACACTCTTTGTTCTCAGGGTCCTTACAGCCCTGACATCCTGTGTTCTCAGGGTCCTTACAGCCCTGAAATCCTGTGTTCTAAGGAACCTCCCAGCTCTGACACTCTCTGTTCTCAGGGTCCTTACAGCCCTGACATCCTGTGTTCTCACGGTCCTTACAGCCCTGACACTCTTTGTTCTCAGGGTCCTTACAGCCCTAACATCCTGTGTTCTCACGATCCTTACAGCTCTGACACTCTCTGTTCTTAGGGCCCTCCCAGCTCTAACACTCTAATGGTTCTTTAATTCTTTTTCTTCAGACCTTCTGGTTCTCATCTCTCTTCCCAGGAGGGGGCAGTGAAGACACACGGAGAGGAAGGCAGCCTCCTCATAGCATCCACGCTCACACCTGGGACATTGGGGTCCACACGGAACCCTGGGCAGCCCAGGACTCCGGGAGGGTCTGAACCAGCGCCTTCCCCTTCCATCCTCTCATACGGTGTTTAGCCAGCCCCGAGTGGTGGGGAGGACACTCCAGGGTTATTTTCCCTACAACCTGGATGAGAATGAACCCCAGAGAAGGTAAGGGCCTCACCCAGGACCATAGAACGAGTCAGTGGCCAAACCGGCGCTTGGACTCAGGTGGTGTGCCAATCTCCTCATTGACTTCTAAGGTCCCTTCCAAATCTCTATCCCCAAACCTGCCCTGCTGGCGTGGCGTGGAGCGAAAGGATGCCACTGGCCCTGGGAGAAAACCCCTCTGACAGGGACTTTGGTGGTGTGGACAGTTAGGCAGGCTCTGGGAATCCCTGAGGAAGAGGAGTGAGGGGAGAGACCCGTGGTGAAGTGGTCCTTCCCTGACTGCAAGGTCATGGATGGGAATTTACCATCTTCCAGTCCAGTCTGTTTGCCTGCCTCCCACACCACCCTCCCTGCCACACCCACTGCCCAGTCTGCTCTTTAGAAATCCCCACCACCCGGTAGGGATGGCGCCCCAGACTCTGGAAATCCAGAGAATAGAGGTGGAGAAAGAAATCTCAGAGCAAGTATTTCTTCCTTTTCTCCTTCCTCTTACATCACACACACACACACACACACACACACACACACACACACACACACAGACACACCCTTCCGCCCCCAGGGAGACACCCTCTCCTTGGGATGTCATGAGTGGGCGGGGCCTGAGTAACCCCTAGGAAGACTAATAAAGCTCTGTGGCCCTTTCCCTTCCCTGAGTCCTTGGGATTCCCAGCTCAGACTTCAGCGTCAGCCCCATTCTCTGCAGGCTGGTGTGTGGGAAGGCTGTCAGCCAGCAGGACAGCTGCAGAGACAAGTGGGGGACCCCAATAGCCAAACTTCCCACTTCAGGACACTCCCTTCCCAAACTTGAGAGACTGGGGGGAAGGAGGGCACCTAGACAGGGTGGGCTGAGTGGGGTCCAAGACCTGGAGAGCTGGGAATCAGGGAGCGAGCTCTCTTGTAGGGCGAGGATTCCAGGGTCCTTGTTTTAGGGTGAGCTTTCAGCATCCTTCCTCTGGCTCAGCTCAGGGGAGCCCCTTAGGCAGGCAGGGGACCCCCCACTCTGCTGCTTTTCCCCTTATTTCTCCCTGTTTACTTTTTCCAGGCTGCTTCCTCCTGCTTCCTTCTTGCCAAGTCCTTAGCCAGAACAATCAGAGGGGAGATTGGACTTTGAAGGCAAGAGGTGTAGACAGAGAAGGCAAGGGAGCCGGGAGCCCTGGCAGGTGGGCCGGTGGGGATGGAGGCCTGGGCCCCTGAGCGGCCTACCTTTGGCTTCTGGGACTATGGAGTCTTTGGTCTCATGCTGCTGGTCTCCACGGCCATCGGGCTCTTCTTCGGGCTGGCCCGGGGTGGGCAGAAGACTGCGGAAGACTTCTTTACAGGTGGACGGCAGATGGGAGCTGTGCCCGTGGGCCTCTCCCTGGCAGCCAGCTTTATGTCGGCCATCCAGGTGCTGGGAGTGCCTGCCGAGGCTTACCGTTATGGGCTCAAATTCCTCTGGATGTGCCTGGGTCAGGTGCTCAACACCCTTCTCACTGCCTACCTCTTCCTCCCTGTCTTCTACCGCCTGGGCCTTACCAGCACATATCAGGTAACTAGGCAGGGCTGAGGGATCCTTGGGGGATGAGAGGCACTCTTAGAGACTGGCCCGCTCCCCTCCCCACCTCACTCCCCAACGGCCACCTTCATCAGCCTCTAGGCCTGGCGCCTGGCCAAGAGTGCTCTGTGGTCAGCCCAGCCTGCACTCCCAGGAGGGTCTGGAATCAGTGCCCCTGTTAGGGTTAGAGTGGGCAAGGATAGGGGTTGGAGATAGTGCTGGAGCCCAGATAGGCAAGAGAGGAGTGCTCCTGGGAGGAGGAGGGACCCCAGAGACCACCCTGGCTTTGGTTGTCTGTGGACAAGACATCAGTCCACCCACCTGGCAGCATCCCCGGACACATACACACACAAACCCTATCATCACTGGGTATATTTGGATTCAAAGGGCAGGGAGAAGGAAAGTGCGCTCCATGGATGCGTGTGGATGCGTGCATGTGAGTCATCTGTTTGTGTGCTGATGGCTTTGTGCAGGTCCAGGGAAGGGCTCGTGAAGGGAGGGTGGGAGTGGGATGCTCCATGATGTATGTGTCTTTGTGAATGTGTGCACAAGGGCAGGAGAGGCAAGCTGAGCCTCAGTCTTTTCCTCTGTAAAATGGGGCTATTTTGGCACTTAAAGGTCTCTCTGTTTTGATGCTCCAGTGCAGGGGTCTCTCGTTAGGGCTGGATGTCCTTCAAGGGAAGGCAGGCCGTAATGGCCTTGGGGCCAGTCCCAGGGAGGTGCAGAGAATATGACCTTCCCTTCCCATTCCCCTTGCAGTATCTGGAGCTGAGGTTTAGCCGCTCGGTCCGTCTGTGCGGCACTGTCCAGTACGTCATTGGCACGGTGAGCCACTTTCCCCTGCTTCCCTCCATAGCCCCCAGCCCCCAGCCCCAAACCTACCCCTCTGCTGACTCAGCCTCCTCAACCTTGACTCCCCGGCTCCCCCAAATGAGTTGTCGTTGGGTTCCCCAGCTGAGTCGCTCAGGGTCCTCTCTTCTGAGTGGCCTCTGGGTTCTCCAGTGGAGAAAAGGTGTCCAGGGCTTTGGGCAGGGCCAGGCAAGTCCCAAAGTCTCCCTCTTTGAGATGACTCTTTGCCTCGGCTTCCAAATCCCTCGGAGGCTGAGGTCAGGACAGGTGAGTGGAAGTGGGAGAACCAGAAGGGACAGGCAGTGAGGGCAGACATTGGGAAGAAATTCCTGTTTGAACATTTGCCAGGCCCCCAGGGAAGGCCAAAGGACAGCTTAGATGCTCATCACCCCAGAGGCTGGGGGCCTGGGAGATCACCTCCAGCCTACTTTGTGGAGAGGGGCTGACGTTTGACAGAAAGGTCCCTGATGGGGGTGGGGAGGGGAAGGGGAGGGATGGAGCGGGGTCATTATATCCAGTCCCCATGAGGCATGACTAGGACTCATTTCCCTACCTTCCTGGACAGATGCTATACACAGGAATTGTCATCTACGCTCCTGCCCTGATTCTCAACCAAGGTATGACCCAGAGTGAGATCTACAGGTGTCCCCTGACCTTCAGAAGACCTCAGACTGAGAGAGAGGTGTGGCCCTGGCTTCAGGCTGAGGGGAGACACAGCCCTGACCTCAGGGAACCTACAGTCTGAGGGGAGACATAGCCCTGGCCTCAGAGAACCCCCAGTCTGAGCAGTTACATGGCCCTGGCCTCAGGGAGCCCCCAGTTTGAGAGGAGACATGGTCCTGCTGTCAAGGAGCCCTTGGTCTGAGGACAGACATGACCCCTAGCTTTGGAGAGCCCCCAGTCTGAGGGAGTGGAGTTACAAGACCCCTTCTTTCCCTGTCTGCCCACTGTGACTCTCTTGTTTCCAGTAACAGGGCTGGATATCTGGGCATCTCTCCTTTCGACCGGTGCCATCTGCACCTTTTACACCACTGTGGTAAGCATCCCCAGGGGGTCCAGCCCAGCCCAATATGTAGCCCTGCTCATCCCAACCTCCTCCCAACCCTGCCTACCTCATATTGGTCTATTCTCCTCCTCCAGATACTTGGGGTGTCCTCAGTGTCACCAGAGGAGAAGGACCTGTTGGTAGTCAAGAGACATATCCAGGGCTCCTCAAAGAGCCCACACTGGTACCTAGGAGACCTAGGTTTTAGTGCATCTCTACTTCTGATTGGCTGTGTGACCTCAGAAAAATCCCCTCCTGTCTCTGGGCCTCAATTTCCCCATCTGTAAAATAGGGTTAACAACCTCCCACTTCCTTCCAAGGGTTGTCATGAGAATTAGAATAAATAACACATGGGGGGAAATAGTCATTTGTAAATTGGAGCTGGCTTAGATGAACTCAAAGGTCCTTTCCAGTTGTAAATCCTGTGTAAAGGGTTACAACAATGGAAGAGATCCTTCTTATCAGCAAATGGGTCAGAACATTTCAAAGGCCTCAATGCTGGGGTACCAGCTGTGATGCCACTGGTCAGGGGCTTCTTCATATGATGAATTTCTACCGAAGTGGGACCTCTTTCCTCAAGCAGTTCAGGCCCATGCCCCCAACACCAGGCAAAGGAATGGACAGTTGAAGGGCATGGCCATTTCTTCCCTCTAGGAAGACCCTGGGATGCACATCCTCTGCCTCCTCCCACCTCCATCCTCCCATACACCCCTTCTCCCACAGCGGGTTTGGGGGTACTGAACAAGCCTCATCTCTCTCCCCTCCTCATTCCCCATCCCTGCCCTACAGGGAGGCATGAAAGCTGTCATCTGGACAGATGTGTTCCAGGTGCTTGTGATGCTCTCTGGGTTTGTTGCCATCTTGATCCACGGCACGCTTCTGGTTGGGGGTGCCCAGCGGGTGCTGGATATTGCGCACAATCACTCCCGCATCAACGTGGATGAGTGAGTAGTTGCCCTTACGTCTAGATCCCTGACATCAATGAGGAGGGAGGGGGGGAGGAACTGAATTGAGGAACAATTCAATTCAATAGCTGGTTATCCAACCTACTGCCAAATGGCTTGACTCAACACCCTTGTGACTTCCCAGACCAAAATGCCTCCCCTTTAGGTGCCTCTATTAGAATGGATGCTCCTTGAGGTCACAGATTATGTCTCTCTGTGTTTGCATCTCCAGTGCCTGGCATGTAGTGAGCCCTTAATAAATCTTTTTTTTCCCATTCATTCTATAATGCACCCCGCACTGTGCTAGAGAAGACACAAAACAGTTAGCCTCCCCTCAAGGAGTGGACGTACTGTGGCAGAGAACACATAGACAGAGAAATAAATATAAAATAATTTTTTTAAATGCAAAGCAAATTTTTTGGAGAGAGTACTAAGTACTTGGGGGAGTGGAGGATGAGGAAGTCAGGAAAGGCTTCATGGAGCCTTGGGCTGAGCTTGAAAGGAAGTTAGGACTTCCAAGAGGTGGAAGTTAGGACTTCCAAGAGGTAGAAGTGAGGACAGAGGACATGACATGGTCAGTCTTTTGCTTTAGGATTATCTGTTTGGTAGTTCTGTGGAGGATGGATTCTAGAGGGGAATGTTTTGGTTTTTTTTTTAACCAGAAGATTATTATAATAGGTCCAGAAGAAAGGTTAAAAGGGGCTAGTGTGATAAGCTGTGCCAATGGAGAGAAGGGGATAGATGTAAGAGATATGGAGATGGACAAGTCCGCATTGATGTATACAGCACCTCCCCAGCCAATTAGGCTCTGGGAAACAGAAGATTATTGAAATCTGCTGACAGAATCCAGCAATGCTGCTCTTGGGGTCTTGGAGGGAGGGAAACACGGAATCCCATAGATAGGAGGAACAGGAGACTCTGGGGAGCAAAAGAAGGGAAATTTACCAATTTCCTATTAAAAATTGCTACTTATGAGGTATACACGCGGCTTCATCTGTTGTCTGTTTTCCATTCTCAAAGAGGACCATGGCCTCAGGAAGATCATGCCACGACTTGCAAATGAATTGGATTTAAGTGAGGCAGGGCTATGCAAGGTCACCAGCCTCACTTTCTCCTCCAGAGCCAAATGGGCCCAGTGGAGATATAGATCAGGATGACCGGAGATGGCCGTCATGTGGCTTCATATTTTAAAAGGGAAAAGTATTCCAGGTATCAGAATGTTCTCAGAGAACATGACATGTGGAATGCTGGTGGCTGCAAGGCAGGGGTGTCCAATTTCAATAGAAATGGATCCCTGTGGCAGACTATTGATTTAGAAAAACCGTAAATTGACATTATTTCTATTTATTGTATTTTTATTTATTTTTGTTAAGCATTTCCCAGTTAGATTTTAATCTGCTTTGGGTTGCACTCTGAGTTTGGTGGTCCTCTGCTCCAAGGGACCCAGGACAGGTGCTAGAGCCAATGTTAGAGATCAGAGAAAGAGATGGTTTGAGGGTTAGCATGAGGATTAAGGAATGATTTTGGGGCTGGCAGCATGGTGAGGAGATAAGTTTGGAGTTAGGCTTAGGGTTATATTTAGAGCAGGAATCCTTCACCTTTTTGTGCATGGACCCCTTTGAAGCCTATAAACCCCTTCTCAGAATATATGGCTTTAAAATTCATAATTGAAGGAAATACTAAGTTTCAGTTAGATGTTAGTGAAAGTAAAGATGTCATTTTTCCCACATCCAAGTTCATAGACCCCCTGAAATCTGTGTCTGTGGATTCCATGTTAAGAAATCCCCTGATACAGAGGCAAGCTTAGGAAACAAATTTAAACCCCACAGTTCAGCTCAACCAACACTCACTGTATTCATCTCTTGGGACTTCCATTCTGCTACAAAACGTGGTGTGTGTACAGATAAGTAAATGTGAGGTCAACTGAAAAGGGCAGTCATGAGGATCAGGGCTTCCTGGAGAAGGGGGTACCTCAGCTGAGACATGAAGCGAGCTTAAGGATGCTAAGAGAAAGAGGAGAGAAGGGAGAAATTTCCAGGATGGAAGAAAGCCTGTGAAAAGGCCCCAAGACAGAAGGTAGAATTGTTGAATTTGAATTAAACACCATGTATTAAGAGCCTGCTATGTGCTAAGTACTGGGGTTACAATGATAGGCAAAAACTGCCTCTGCCCTAAAGAAGCTCATAATCTAGAGACTGCTAGGGGCACAATGGATAGAGAACTGGAGTCAAGAAGACCTGCGTTCAAATCCAGCCTCAGACACTTATTGCATGAACCAGGGCAAAGTCACCTAACCTCTGTCTGCCTCAGTTTCTTCATATGTAAAATGAGGATCATAATAACACCTCCCTCCCAGGGTTGTTGTGAGAATCAAATGAGATAATATTTGTAAAGTGCTTCAGAAATCTATGTAAAGGGCTATGTAAATGCTGAAAAAAAATCTAAGTTCTAATGAGGAACATAAAGTTTGACTGGTAGAGAGCAAAGTCCATAGCCAGATCATAGAGGTCTTTAAATGCTGGGGTGAGGAATTTAAAACCTCTGCCTATAGGCAATAGGGAGCCACTGATGATTTTTGAGCACCACCCTGACGTGATCAGACTAGTGCTGCAGGAAATTTAGTTTGCCATATCAAAGGTGAGTAAGGACATCGATTAGCCCAGTTATTAGTTGATAGTGATATAGAAACCCCGGCTGTAGCCACGAGAGAAGAAAAAGAAAGGGAACAATTAGCATAGGAAGAATGAAGGCAAAATTCTCTCTTTGCAGGTGACCATGGTTTGCTTAGAGGACCATAAAGATTCAATGAAACAATTAACTGAAATAATAGCCTCAGTAAAGTTTCAGGATAAAAAAAAAAAAGGTCCTGGAAAAATCATCAGCCTTTCTTTAGATTAATAACAAAACCCAACAGGGGGAAGATAGAAAAAGAAATTCCATTCAAGATTATTTTTGCAGCTGTGTGGCAGATGGGTTGGATTGTATCAGGGAGAGATGGGAGGCAGTGGATCCAGTTAGGAGGCTAGGAGAGAGGCGATAAAGGTCCAGACTAGGTTTGACCTTAGGGCAAAGAATAGATTGGCCCCAGATTTCACATAGAACAGGGACTGAATATATGTTAATGAAACTGCCTTAGGGTCATGCAATGAATTTAGGGTTTGTGGTAGGGAATGAGTTTGGAGTTGGGGCTGGGGTGGGTGAAGAAATGGTTCAGGCCTTGGGGTTGGCGTTGGGGTAAGACTTTGATTAGGGATGAATTTTAGGGTTTCAGATTTGATTAGGGACAGGTGAGGGAAGAGCCTCCTTCCTTTTTGAACTCAGGTGGTGGACCATGGGTGCGGAATGAGGCATATATTGTCTCACACGGTTAATACGTTTTGTCTTGCCAACCATACTTCTTGGCTACAAGTGAGTAGATTATTGTTTTGAACTGGGAGTCAGCAAGGAGCGATGTTAGTTGTTGTGATTGACTTGTTTCAGTCTTGTCCAGTTCTTTGTGACCCCCAACTGTTGAGGAAAAGGATCAGCCCTGGCTGGGTTTAGAATCTCTTGAGGACTGAGGTCAGAGATGCTGTCATTAGAGACCAGGAGGGTCGTGGTCAGGGTAGGAGCCAGGCTGATGTCGGGGCTACTGGTGCCTGCAGACTGTTTCCTGACCCCACGACTCCCCCACCTACCCCCACCTCTCCTGCCAATTAGACTTCTTCTCCATCTCTTCTCCCCCTGCCCCTAGAAGGACAAGGACCCAGCCAAGGCAGAGGCAGTGGGGCGTAGTGGACAGAATGCCAGATCTGGCTCAGATTCTTCCTCTGAACTTACTAGGTGTGGGATTGGGTGAATGCCTTAAACTCTCTGTGCCTCAGTTTCCTCATCTGTTAAATCAAAGTCCTCTGAGGTCCCTCCCAGCTCTCAGTCTATGACTCTACTCAGCAGAGATGATATTTGTTGCTGCTTTAGAAGGCTGGGGGCTAGGGACAGGGCCCCAGCAGGACCTGATTGTGTCCAGAGCCCTCACCTGGAGGCTGCCTCTGATTAAGGACAATCCCTGGTCTCCATGCCCTGCTCCCCCCTTAATCTTCCTAGTGTGTAGCTCTGAACCTGCTCTCTCCCCATCACCCCAACCTTCTCCCTACAGCTTTGACCTGGACCCAAGGAGACGCTACACCTTCTGGACCTTTGTGGTGGGAGGCACCCTGGTGTGGCTGTCCATGTACGGGGTGAACCAGGCCCAGGTCCAGCGCTACGTGGCCTGCAGGACCGAGCAGGAGGCCAGACTGTGAGTGCCTGAGTCCAGGGCTTGGGAGGCAGCGGGGAGAACAGGGCCACAAAACAGTCAGTTCCACATCTGGGCAGCTCTGATGGTCGGGAAATTCTCCCTTATATTTAGTCTAGATGGACCTCTTTGCCACATGACCCCTTTATTCCAGGACCTGCCCTGTCTCAGAGCCAAGCAAAACAGTCCATGTTCCTTTTCCCGTCAGATCCTGGCAGCAGATAATCATGTTCTCCCAAACTCAGGTCTCTTGGCCCCGTCTCAGAGCTCTGATCCTCGAGCGGGTGTCCATGTTCCTGATCCCTCCAGCCTTCTCCTTGTCTGCATCCTCCTTCCGTCCCCCGTCTGGCTCCCATAAGGCAGGCTCCCCAGACCACAGGCCACTGGGTCTTGCTGACATGCCCACCTCCCTCTCCAACTCTAGGGCACTGCTGATCAACCAGACGGGGCTCTTCCTCATTGTGGGCAGTGCGGTAGCCTGTGGTATCATCATGTTTGCCCTGTACAGAGACTGTGACCCACTCCGGGCTGGGCACATCTCTGCTCCCGACCAGGTAAACTCTGGGAGACTGGCCCAGTCCCTACTCTATCCATTGTGCCACCTACCCCCAATGGAAGAGACGGCTGGCAATTAACTAGGTGGAGACAAGGTATATAAAGGCCTCTGCTAGGTCTGACATTAGGGCAAAGGGTAGAGGAATATAGTAGGTGCTCTGTAAACCTTTATTTCCTTCCTTTGCTAGATCATGGATTGGAACGCTACAGCATGAGGGCCAGGTCTGGCCAGTTGCTTGCTTTTATACAACTTTACTGAAAATGCAAAAACCATTCTTAGCCTGAGGGTCAAACAAAAGCAACCCTTATTCTAAATGACATATAGATTCCTCCAATCCTGCCTTGCCAAACAGGGAAGAAGTGTGGTACAGTAGAAAGAGCCCTCAACTGAGAGGCTCAGATCTTGAGTTCAAATACCATCCCTGCTAATTCCCAGCTGGTGATGTTAGATAAGTCACTTAACCTTTTTGGTCCTATTTCCTCCGGTAAGATGAGGCAGTTAGACTAGAAGCATATATTAAGCATCTACTATATGCCAGGCACTGGGCTAAGTACTTTACAAATATTCTCTTATTCGATCCTTAATTTACAGCTGAGGAAGCTGAGGCAAGCAGGGGTTAAGTGACTTGCCCAGGGTTCCACAGCTAGTAACTGTGTGAGTCGGATTCAAACTCAGATCTTCCTGACTCCAGGGAAGAGCTCTAGTCGGTGGGCCACGTTGCTGCCTCAAAGGTCCCTTCCAGCTCCAGATGCCATAATCCTTCCTCCCTGTAACACATCGCCGTCCTCAAGAGGACAGATTGTGAATTCTTGAGTGTCAGCTCAGCTGGTCTGGCCAGCAGACCGAAGAGCTCTTGTGACCTTAGGCTGAGTGAGTAGAGATTCTGCCTCCAGAATGGGGAAGGCCTGCTGCTTCCTGCATCTTCTGTCCTGCTCAGTTCTATCTAGAGCACAGTGGTCAGTCCCCTGGTCATCCTTTTAGCCAGGATGGAAGCTTAGCAGGAAAAGCCTGGAATCAGGGGCCCTGGGCTTCCAGGCTTTGATGAGGCTCTAATGCTAACTGCCTGTGGGACCTTGGACAAATCACTTAATTTCCTCGTCTGTAAAATTAGGGTTCCAGACTCCATGACCTCTGAGGATCCTTCCAGCCCTAAGTCTGTAATCCTATGTCCACAGGAGGGCAGCCAGGATGCTGAGAAGCTTAGACAACAAACCGTGTCAGGATCGGCTTCAGGGACTGGGGGTATTTGGGCTGGGGGAGAGGTGTAGTGGGGGTGAGGTGACAATCCGTGTCTTCACAACACGGGGCTCTCAGGGGCAGAGGGAGCAGCCCTTTTCTTCGTAATAGTAATTGACTTTTACATAGCGCTTCAAGGTTTGCATTATCTCCCTTGAACCCCCTAGCAACCAGGAAGGCTTTAGCCTCAGTCATCCTCCCCATTTGGGAGATGAAGAAACTGAATTCCCAGAGAGAGTAGGCTGTTTGCTCAGAGACGTAGCAGGTGTCAGAGACGGGATTCGAACCCAGAGCTTCCTTACTCTAGTACTCCTTGCATCAAAAAGCATCTAGGTGCTAGACTCCTTTGGTGTGTAAACAGGGCGTCCAGCTGCCTCCTCTCTGAGAAGCCCGATGTTCTATGTTCAAAGAACCCTTCCCTCCTGGACATTCTAGGAAGCCTCCGTAGGGAGAAAGCTTGATGTATGTGGCCCTAGGGGTCAGAACTAGGGATTGTGTGCACACGCATGTGTGAGTGTGTGTGTGAGTGTGTGTATGTGTGAGTATGTGTGTGAGTGTGTGTGTATGTGTGAGTGTGAGTGTGTATGTGAATGTGTGTGAGTGTGTGTATGAGTATGAGTGTGTGTGAGTTTGTGTGTATGTGTGTAAGTGTGAGTGTGTGTATGTGTGTGAGTGTGTATGTGTGTGTATGTGTGTGAGTGTGTATATGTGTGTGAGTGTGTATGAGTGTGTGTGAGTGTGAGTGTGAGTGTGTATGTGTGAGTGTGAGTGTGTGTGTGAGAGAGTGTATGTGTGAGTGTGTATGAGTGTGTGTGTGAGCGTGAGTGTGTGAGAGTGTGAGTGTGTGTGCATGTGTGTGTGCAGGGAAAGTCCCTAGGAGGCAGATGTCTACAAAGGGTCATTGATTTTCATTACTATTGTTACTGTTATGTTGGTGGTCATTTGGGTTTGGACCTGTGATTTCACTCCTGCCAAGGCACTCCCTCCCCTTTTCACCAATGGGAATCCCCCAACCTCCTAGTCTCATAGTGGCCCAGAACAGTGAGAGATGAAGGGATGAGGTTCCACATGTGCTCCAGGCAGCACCTGTGAGGCAGAGAGAACATAGATGAGGAAGATGAGTCAACAGAGAAGTCAAGGGTTGGTGCCCAAGGTCACTCAGCTAGTAGGAGGCAGTACGTGCAAAGCAATGAATTCGGAGTCAAAAGACCTAGGTTAGAATCCAGCCTCTTCTATGGACTAGTTGTGTGTCCCTGGACAAGTCATTGTTTCACCTCTTTTTGCCTCAGTTTCTTCATTTGTAAAATGAGGAGCCCTTCTCCCAGTGCTTGTAATTCTGTGATAGCCTCAATGGTCTGCCCTTTTTTCATGGGTTTCTCTAAGCCCCCTGTCAGAGGGTGCCTTTGTCTCCCAGTCCATTATACACAGATTCTGCAGCCATGCCCCACATCACCACTTTGAATGTTCTTATTCATCCTGCTCCCCCCAGGTGGGCATGGGCACCACTGCTTAGCGGGCCCATCCTGGGGGAGAACAGCAGGGAAGTTTGCCATGTTCTCCCCGGTGATGGGAGGAATGGGAAACACCAAATAAGCTCCGGTCCTTCTCCGCATCCTCTCTCTCCCCCAGTACGTGCCCTACCTGGTGCTGGACATCTTCCAGGATTACCCCGGTGTTCCTGGACTCTTCCTTGCCTGTGCCTACAGTGGCACCTTAAGGTAGGATCTAATATCCCCTGGGCAGAGCGGGCCCCCGACCTTTACAATATCCCATAAAACTCCACATAGACAAGTTCCCTTAGGCAGGCTATCTCTCAGAATAATGAAGGCATTGGATTCCACAGTCTGTAAGCACTATCCCATCTCGGCCATTCCGTGTTCAAAGGCACTCCCAAGCCCTGATATTCTACTTTTTAAGGGCCCTCCCAGCTCTAACATTCTATGTCCTAAGGTTCCTCCCTCCTGAACTTTGACATTCTTCTTTCTAAGGTCCCTCCCAGTTTTGATATTCTATATTCTAAGGGTCCTCCAACCTGTGACATTGTGTATTTAAGGTACCAACAGCCCTCCTAGATCTGATATTCTATGTTCTAGGTAGTAAGGGCACTCCCAGATCTGACCTGCTATATTCTAGGCACTAAGATTCCTCCCAGATATGATATTCTGTGTTCTAAGCTCTGATGTTCTAATGTTCTAGGTACTAAGGGCTCTCTTAGATCTGATATTCTGGGTTCTGGGTTCTCAGGGTGTTTTTTTTTGTGGTGGCATTCTGGGATCCTATATGGCTTGTGGGCTAGGAAGA
Source organism: Vombatus ursinus (assembly GCF_900497805.2). Classification (NCBI taxonomy): domain Eukaryota; kingdom Metazoa; phylum Chordata; class Mammalia; order Diprotodontia; family Vombatidae; genus Vombatus; species Vombatus ursinus. The sequence continues at coordinate 716,623 of NW_020949696.1, forward strand.
TATGGAGGGGATGGGCTCCAGATTGGGGAGGGGGGAAGGTAGCTCCTGCTCTCACACCTAATGTCTCCCCAGCACGGCATCCACCAGCATCAATGCCATGGCCGCTGTCACTGTGGAGGATCTGATCAAACCTCGGTTACCAACCCTCAGCTCTCGAAAACTGACTCTGATCTCCAAGGGGCTGTGTAAGTCCTGGGTGGAGGCAGCAAGGGAAGGATAGGCACTCAGGGAGCAAAGGGGAAGGGGTAGACTATTGGTTTGGGCCTCTTCCTCGGGAGATGGCTCAAGGCTGGACCATTAGGGGGCCTCCAGGTGTCAGCTCCCCAAAGCCAAGGTTGGAGTCCCCCGACAGCTGGCCCGGCCTGAGGCTCAGATGCCAGGAGTAATCCTAGGGGTCCAGATGCCCCCTCTCCTATGGGCAACCCTGCTAATGGCCTTTCCTCCTTGTCTCTGACATTTACCAGCTCTCATCTATGGTTCAGCCTGTCTGACAGTGGCCGCCCTGTCCTCTCTGCTTGGAGGTGGGGTCCTTCAGGTGAGCCCCTTGCCCTGGGGATGGTCCATGCCCCAGCAGGCTGACCCTGGCTCCCAGCAACCAGAGAGGGCTAAACCCTGAACTCAACCCACAGCCTCCAGGGAGGAAGAGGGAGAGACACCATCCAGTCCATGGGGAGCCCCCAAGACTGGGGGTTAATATGACCCTTCCCTCAGGGAGCAGCTCGCACCCTTGGACTGGGGATTTACAGAGTGATTTCTTGTCCATTTTTTTCCTATTTAATTCTCTCAATCATGAGAGGAAGACCATAGAGGGTCTATTATCCCCATTTAACAAATGAGGAAACTGAGGCTAAGGGGAGGGAAGGGAGTCACAGAGAACCAGTGGCCTACAGGACTAATTCCATTCTATTCAATTATATAAACGTCTATTATTTATTGAAATGAGGGCTTCTGAGTCTCCCCATTCCCGGGAACCCAAGGCTTCTTTCCTGACAGCAGCCCCTGCTCTTTCTGAGGGCAGAGCTCGTCTCTCAGGTAGTGAGGAGGAGGAAGGGAGACCCAGATCCAAACCCTGACCACCCTCTTCCCTCCCCAGGGCTCTTTCACTGTTATGGGTGTGATCAGCGGTCCGCTGCTTGGAGCCTTTGTCCTGGGCATGTTCATTCCAGTCTGCAACACTGTGGTAAGCTGTTTGTACTCCCCCAGGCCCTGAAGGTTGAAAGGGTAAGGGACAGAACTGTCAGGTAGAACAGCACCTTGGAAAGCATCAGGTCCAACACTCTCATATGGGAAAACTGAGGCCCAGGGAGGGATAAAGTCTAGCTCAAGTCCAAGAGACTAAACTAAAATCTAGCATCTTACTCTACCCCACCATCTACCAGGTCTGGCTCCCAAGGTGGAGTTTTAGGGTTTAGGGCTGCCCACACAGAATGGAATATGCCTGGTACAGGGTCTCAATAACAGATGAGTCATTTCATCCGGTCCCATTCTCCTGTGTCAGGATGGGCCATTCGTGCCCCCTTTCTGGGCCTCAGTTTTCTCATCTGTAAAATGGGGGGTTGTATTAGATGATCTCTAAGGTCATTTATAGTTTTAAGTGCTGTGATTCTCTTCCAGGGTGTCTTCTCAGGCCTGGGCCTAGGCTTCATACTCTCCTTCTGGGTGGCCGTGGGGGCCACTCTGTACCCACCGAGCCCACAGACCATGGGTGTGTTGCCCACGTTCACAGATCACTGTGCACTCTACAATGCCAGCGAGGGTCTAAATATCACCGTGATCATGGGAACACTTCCACCAAGGACTATTTCTGCCCCAGGAGACAGGTGAGGAAAGGAGAGATGACCCTGCCCTCAGGGAGCCCCGAGGCTGAGAGGTAGAAACAGAATAATAAAATACCAGCGTTAGAAGGAATCTCAGGGTCCATCTGATCCACCCGTACCTGAACAGGAATCCTCTCTCCAGCACTCCTGGTACATGGTTATTCAGTCTCTGCTTGGAGACCTCCAATGAGGAGCTGCTTAATATTACTGAAAGCAACCCGACCCACTTCTAGATATGGCCCTGGCCTCAGGGATCCTCTGGTTTCAAGAAAAGACCAAAAAAAAAAAATGTTGGCTGAATCCGAGAGAAAACAAGCAGGGGATGTCTGGGGCTGGGCTCAGGGCAGCGCTAGCCATCCCAAGCAGGGCCTGTATTTTGGGCAGTGTGGTGGATAAGAGGGGCTGGGGGTGGCCAAGCTGATGACGGTCCGCTCCACACAGGCCTACTATTGCTGATGACTTCTACGCCATCTCCTACCTGTACTACGGGGCCTTGGGCACTCTGACCACAGTGCTGGGTGGCATCCTCGTCAGCTACCTGACAGGTAACACAGCCTTGGGCTGGGTTTCCTGGAGGCAATGAGGTCTTGGCAGTATGTTAGAGGTTTACCCAGCCCACCTTCTGGAGTTGTGTTGGTCTTCTCAGCCATCACCCTATTTCCAGGAAACAAACTACCTGACTCAATTGTGACAGATGTCAGTGTCATCGAATCTCAGAGCTTAGACCTTTTTGTGCATCCTGGACCCTTTCAAGAGTCTGGCAAAAACCTATGTTTTTAAATGCATGCGACAAAATACATAGGATTACGAAAGAAATCAATTATGTCGAAATATATTTATCAAAAAAAAGTTTTAGCAATAAAAAAACACTAAATTCATAGACCTCAGGTTAAGAAACCATGGCTTAGAGAGAGACTTTAGAACAGGGATGGGGGACCCCTTCACTATGAAGTTTGGATTCAATTAAAGGGCCACACTCGAGGACCTAGAGGGCCACACGTGGCCTCGAAATAGCAGGTTCCCCATCCCTGCTTTAGAACACAGAATGGCAGAGCTCGAAGGTGAACTTTCTAAAAGCTCACCTGTCAGGTCTGGGAGGAACCTTAATGTCTTAAGAGTTCAACCTCTACCCAGTTGGTCATAAGTGGTATGCTTACCTCAATGGTCATTGGGGTGATAAGGGGTGGGGAGGGTCTGTGTCTTCTGTCCTTTCTCGAATTCCAGGGAGCTGGGCCTGTGGTTCAGGCTACATATTTTGTCTTTTTCCTCCCTCTTCCACAGGCCCCACCAAACGTAATGACCTGGGCCCTGACCTTCTGTGGTGGGACGTCATGAAACAGATGTCATCTGTGGCCCCCATGGCTAAATCGATGCCCCTGGAGGATGGCTTGTCTAATTCCAAGGTCAAAACCAGATCCTCAGATAACCAGGAGGAGCTGGGGTAGCATGGGGAAGGGGGATACATTGGGTCTGGGTCCGGACTGAGGTGCCACAGGCTGCCCTAGGGCCTCTGGGAAGGTTTTTGAATTAGTCCCAATGGACCTTAGGTTTAAGATCTAGCCAAGAATGAAATGTTCAGATTATAATGGTGCTAATTACTTTTGTGATAGTCATCAAAAGATATAAGAAGATACGTTACATATTATAATATATAATTATAAGATATATTGGCTATTAATACATAGATCCAAATTCAAACCCCTTAGTAGTTGCAGTGAGATGTGGCTCCCTTTGCCTCTCTCAGTTCCTTCCAGAGACTCATTTTGTATCCCAGTAGAAGCCTACATAGATGGTGAGGGTCTCCCTAGGCCATAAAAGCAATGACCCCTATCCGTTTGATTGTTTTTATTCCTCCACTCTGGCCTAGAGGTCATTCAGGCAATCAGCAAAGCAGGGTCTATGTCAACCAATCAAACAATAAGCATTTATTGAATACGTACTGTGTGCCAGGCATTGTGCTAAAGATACAAAGAGAGGCAAAGGACAGTCCCTGCCCTCAGGAAGTTCATAATTTAAGGGGAGAGATAAGCAAGTAAGTGGGTACAAACAAGCTACATACAGGATAAATAGAAAATAACGAAGAGAACGAAGGCACTGGAATTAAGGGAGGTTGGGGAAGGCTTCCTGGCCAAGATGAGATCTTAGTTGGGACTTTAAGAAAGCCAGGGGAGGCAGGAGGTGGCGATGAGGAAGGGAGAACATTCTAGACATGGGGGTCAGCCAGAGAAAATGCTTGGAGCCGAAAGAGGGAGGGTCTTCTTCATGGAACAGCCAGGAGGCCGTGACGCTGGATCAAAGAGTACATGGTGGGGAACAAGATTTAAGAAGAGAGGGAGCTTGGTGACTAGGTCTATGGGACACAGGGCTCTTTGTCCCGGGACCCTCCCCCTTTCCTATTTTATAATCTTATTGTCCACATGGTTAATTTTCCATTGCATCTCTGCCCTGTGGATACTTGTTTATTCTGATTCTATGGAAACAGTTTAGGCACAGTGAAGGGTGAGGCAGTCTCTGGCCAAAAGCCCCCATAGCGGCTTACTTCTCCCTTGGTGGCAGGGCTTAAGTCCTCAGAGCTGATAGCCTCCTAGGAGACTGGGAATTCTGGCTGACTTGCCTACCAGATAAACACTCCAGCTAGTAACCCTTCCCCTATCCTACGGGTGGGGAACCTACAGCCTTGAGGCCACATGTGGCCCTTTAAATCCTCAAGTGCAGTCTCAAGATTGGATTTGTTTTGTGAAGTTTGGATTCAGTCAAAGGGCTGCACTTGAGGACCTAGAGGGCCGCATGCAGCCTCAAGGGCACAGGTTCCCTACCCCTGCCCTATCCCTTACCTGCCTCATGAGCGAACATTGGGGGAAAGAATTCTTGGACAGACGTATTGTACATTCCCATAGGGACTCATCTAGGACTTGAAGGAATGAACAATCTAAAGTCTATTTACAATTTTTGAAGCATCTTTCTATGCATTCTCTCTTTTGATTTTTCATAACAGTTTGAAAGAAAGACAGGGCAAATCATATAAAAATCTTCTCAAACCACACTAGGACTTTAGGGACACCCTTTAAGAATTGACACTGAGAGAGGGTCCTCGAGGCCCCTCCTCAGGGCTGGACCTGTTTCTGATCTTCTCCCTCTTCTCTTTTGCAGGATTCCAATGAGCACCCACATGAGGTCAAGAAGTCCTCCTTCTGGCCCCAGGATCAGCTGTTACAAAAGGATGCAGAAGAAAGCAACCTGCTTAGAGAAACTGATATTTAAGTTGGCTCACGTGGAGACTGAGAGAGAGAGACTGAGAAACCCAAAGTGAGGGGGCGGGGTCAGAACTTTGGCCTGGCCAGTTCTAGACCCGGAAACCCGCTCTCCATGTCTCTGATTGGTCAGAGATTGTTTTATGCTTATGAGCCTGGGGACCTCTGGATCTTCTAGAATTAAGAATGGAGGAGAAAGGACTGGGCACTTTTCAAGTCAAGGACCTTCCCTTGATCTGATTATTCCTGCATGGGGAAAGCAAGTTCCATTTCTCCTTGGGGCAGTCAGTGTTTGTGTGTGTGATAAGGGGGAGGAGGAGAGTGTCTCCCAGTCCCCTGTACGCTCCATTTATCAACCCGGAAGATGGATGGATGTTGGAATGCTCTCCCCTCCTCAGCTTGGAACCCCCGACCCATCTTCTAGGCTCAACATCTCCTACATGATGCCTTCTCTGCTTCTTCTGTAGGCCCCCTCCCTGCCTCCCCTGCACCTTCTCTCAACCCCAGAATCATTTTGTATTTGATTATCTGTGTAGGGGTTGGTTTTCTCCTGATAGAAAGGAAGCTCTCTGAGGTCAGGGATTGTTTTGTTTTTTGTCTGTGAATCTCTGGGGCCTACTGTGTGTGGCTTGTAACATGTGATTAATAAATGCTTGTCAAATTGAATTGAATTGAATGGGATAGGGAGGAAGGAAGGAATGAAGCAAACGATGGGTGGATTATTGGTCCTAGCTCCAAAAGAAGCTACATCTTCCAGATTATTCAGCCTTGTTGTACTGCCCCAACCCCAGTCCACCCCCTTGCTTAAGGGGACCGGATAGAGCCCTGGTCCTAGAGTCAAGAAGACCTAAGTTTAAACCCAGTCTCAGACACTAGCTGTTTCTCAGCCTCGGACAATAGCTGTGTGACCCAGAGTAGTTCGCTTACCCACTCACTGCCTGCATCAGTTTCTTCATCTGCAAAACGGGGACAATAATAATAGCACTTACCTTCCAGGGTTGTTATAAGGATCAGATGAGATAATATTTGGCACAGTGCCTGGTACATAGTAGGCTCCTGTCCCCTCCCTAATCCCACCTTCCAGGCATGGCATACCCAACTCCAGAGGGAGTCCTAATAAAACAACTTTCCTGGGTCAGCTCACATTTGCTGATGACACAGGCTTTTGCTCTCTGTGGCTGTTTATACTTCGTTGTGTTTGTTTATATGTGTGTGTTGTCTCAGGGGATTGTTAGAAGGGCACTGAGCCTTCTGCTTCTTTGGCATTCCTTCCCCCACTGTACCTAGTACAGTCCTGGGTGCTTTTTAGGACTCAGACAGTCAGGTGTTAATAGTCTGGTTACCCCATTCGTCCTGACTCTTGATGACACATTGTGGTACCATCTCCACTGGGGCCTCCTGAAATGAACTTTCTGCCCCACCCCAGGGTCCCAAGGTACAGCTGGACCTAACTTAGCTTTGCTTATTTTGAGGGGTCGATGAGGTATCTTTATCAGGCTTGGGGCTGGAAAGGGAAGCCCAGTGAAAAATAGGAATTCCTCGGATTTTAGAGGTAGAAGCAACCCCTTTATTTGGAAGAATTTAAAAAATACATCCATATCTTGTTTCTATGTTCATATGGTATTCCCCATCCCAGAGCCATCCCTTATAACAAAAATGAAAAAAGAGTATATTGAACAAACTGACAAACACAACTCTTGTATCTCTTCTTCAGGGCCAAACTCGGTCATTAGAGTTAAATAAATACATCATTGAGTTTGGACACTGCTCTGCCCCAATTCTCCTGGCTTACCTGGCTGACTGGTCCTTAGTCTCCTTTGCTCAATCTTTCTCTGGGTCACCAACTACTAACTATGAGTGTCCTTTAACATTCTGTCCTGAGCTCTGTTCTCTTCTCCCTCTATGTTATTTCACTTGATGATTTCACCGGCTCATCTGGGTTCAATTATCCTCTTTATACAGATGGTTCTCAGATCCATTTATCTAGCCCTAATCTCTCTCCTGAGCTTTATGGTCTTTGACCAACTGCTTATTAGATATCTTGACCTGGATGTCTCACAGACATCTCAAACTCAATGTGTCCCAAACAGAACTCATGATCTTTCCCTTCAAACTCTTCCCCTGGGATGGTTTCAGAAAAACCTGGGCAGACTTACAAGAACTGATGCAAAGTGAAGTGAAAAAATGGAGATCGTTGTTCACAGTAGCAACAATAGTGCAATGATGGTCAGCTGTGAAAGACTTAGGCTACTCTGATCAGTATAATGATCCAAAACAATTCCAAAGGTCCCCTGAAGAAAAATGCTGTCTACATCCAGAGAGAAAACTGATGAACTCTGGGTGTAGATTGAAGCATACTTTTTCACTTTTTAATTTTTCTTGCTTTTTTTTTTTGCAAATGTCTAATACGGAAATGCTTTGCATGACTTCACATGTATGGTTGATATCATATTGCTTGCTGTCTCAATGAGGGAGGCATGAGCAGGAGGGAGGAAGAAAATTGGGAATTCAAAATTTTTTAAAGAAATGTTAAGGGGGCAGCTGGTGATACAGTGGATAGAGCACTGGTGCTGGAATCAGGAGGACCCGAGTTCAAATCCAGCCTTAGACACTTACTTGCTGTGTGACCCTGGGCAAGTCATTTAGCTCTGATTGTCTCCAAAAAAAGAAAAAAGAAAGAAAAGAAAAAGAAAAGAAAAGAAAGTAGAAGGGAAGAATTTATGGCCAAACAGGAGATAGAGAACATTATAAAATGCAAAATGGATGACTTTGATTACATTAAATTGAAAAGCTTTTGCACAAACAAAGCCAAAGCAACCAAGATTAGAAAGGAAACAGAAAGCTGGGAAACAATTTTTACAGCCAGTGTCTCTGATGAAGGCCTCATTTCTAAAATATATAAAGAACTGAGTCAAATTTATGAGAATACAAGTCATTCTTCAAGTGATAAATGGTCAAAGAAAATGAACAGGTAGTTTTAAGAGGAAGAAATTAAAGCTATCAATAGTCATAGGAAAAAATGCTCTAAATCACTACTTACTAGGGAAATGTGAATCAAAATGACTCTGAGGTGCCACATCACACCTACCAGATTGACTAACATGACAAAACAGGACAATGATAAATGTTGGAGAAGATGTGGGAAAATTGGAACACTAATGCATTGTTGATAGAGTTGTGAACTGATCCAACCATTCTGGAGAACAATTTGGAGCTATGCCTAAAGGGCTATAAAACTGTGCATACCCTTTGATCCAGCAATACCACTTCTAGGGCTGTATCCCAAAGAGATCCTAAAAACGGGAAAAGAACCCATATGTACAAAAATATTTATAGCAGCTCTTTTTGTGGTGGCCAAGAATTGGAGATTGGGGGATGCCCATCAGCTGGGGAATGGCTGAACAAGTTGTGGTACATGAATGTAATGGAATACTATTGTGCTATAGGAAATGATGAGCAGGTGGACTTCAGAAAAATTTGGAAAGACTGAACTGATGCTGAATGAAGTGAGCAGAACCAGGAGAACATTGCACACAGTAACAGTCACAGTGATGACTGACTTTGATAGACTTAGCTCTTCTCAGCAGTGCAAGGATCTAAGACATCTCCAAAGGTCTTATGATGGAGAATGCTATCCACACCCAGAAAAGAACTATGGAATCTCAATGCAGATGGAAGCATACTATCTGCTCTCCTTTTCTTTTGTTATTTTGTTTTGATTCTTCTTTCTCATGGTTCCTCCCATTTCGTTCTAATTCTTCTCTACATCATGACTAATATGCTTAATATGAATGTATAAGTAGAGTCTATATCAGGTTGCATGCCATCTTGGGTAGGGAGAAGGAAAGGGATGGGGAGAAAATTTAAAACTCAAAATCTCATGGAAGTAATTGTTGAAAACTAAAAATTAATAAATAAATTGTTTAAAAAATAAGAAAAAAAGAAAGTATAATTATTTAAAGAATGAAAAACAACTTTCCTCTCTTCCCAGATCCTTCCCTATTACTGTGGAGAGCACTACCTAGTCACTAGTCTCCCAATCTCAATATTATCCTCAACTCCTCACTCTTACCCTGGAACTCCATAGGTAAAAAACTTGTTTTCATCTTTAAACCTTTTCTTTCCCACTCCTTCCATCTTCTGGCTCTCACTGAAGCCTGGCTCCCTCCTGATGATGCAACCTTTTCCAGTATTGGCTGTACTTTCACTCATTCCCACCCCCCTCTCACCACCCACCACTGGTCAAAGTGGGGGAACTGGAATATTCCTTGCTTCCCTTTGCCATGTCCAAATTCTCCCTCTACCACCCTCACTCAGTAACTGTCTTCCTTTGAAGTTCATTCAACTCATCTCTACCATCCAATCTCAGACCTCAAATCGTTGGCAAGTTAGGGGGCTATCTACACCAAGCATGTGAAAACTTCCCTCAGCAGAATGGGGGACGGTGAGGACAATGTGTTCCAATGGCCCATGAAGGCAGCTGAAGAAGGCACTGTGGAGTGCTTAGAGCTTGGTCAGATTTCAAAGACTTCAAGGTCATCCACTGCATCCCAAGCCATCACCAGTCATCCTGAGTTTTCTCTTGCCATTGGACTTTGATGACTCAGGAAGAGAGGGTGAGGCTGACAACTTTATAAAGTTCTACCTTGCTTAAATCGGATTCATGTGCAAGTCAAGACATCACCCCATGATGTCATTGGTCCTCTTTGAAAATGAAGGATGAACAACAACAACACCTAGTCAAAATTCTGGTAACTGTTGTCTACTGACTTCCCGGGTATTCCCCCTCTTTCCTCAGTGAATTCAGTGCTCTCAGTCTCTCTCTCCTCCCCAAATGCCCTCATACTTGAGGACTTGATAGATAGATAGATAGATAGATAGATAGATAGATAGATAGATAGATAGATGGATAGATAGATAGATGGATAGATGGATAGATACTGTTGCAAACCTCTAACCTCTCTGTTCCTCAATTTACTTATTTCCCATGATCTATTCCTCTACCCCACCTCAGCTACACTCAGAGATAGTCATACCATTTATCTTGCCATCACCTACTTCCATATTCATGGATTCTAAAATTTCCCCATCTGATCCCAATCTGTTGTCATCCCACCTCTCCCTGATCTTTCCAACCCTATGCCTGTTCTTTGTCTTCATCAATCCCTTCAATCTTTCCCATGCTATCACCCCTGTACTGGCTACACTCTCCTCCCTTACCCATCTTGACTCCATTGGTGAACCAGTTCAACTCTGTGCTGTCCTCTCTAGTCCCTTGACCTCTTATCTTATCACCCATGTTGCTCTGCCAAGCATAAACCTTGTATTACTCCCTCCATTTGCTGCCTTTACACCTACTCATGTGTTGCCACTGGGTCCACTACAAATTTATGTTTCATAATCCCAACTGAGCCCTTATTCCAGCAAGACAATCTAAACTCTCACTTGGTCCATCCATCTAAATGGACGCTTCCACTTCCTTTCTCCCCATTAATAATATTTAAGGGAGCAAATAGATATAATTCTATCTTGGTACCCCCTCTCTCTGAGGAGAGCAGAATGACCAGCCTCTGGTCCCAACCTCTTGTTTCTTTCTTTCTTTCTTTCTTTCTTTCTTTCTTTCTTTCTTTCTTTCTTTCTTTCTTTCTTTCTTTCTTTCTTT
>NW_020949696.1:727362-729957 GCF_900497805.2 Vombatus ursinus
TTTCTTTCTTTCTTTCTTTCTTTCTTTCTTTCTTTCTTTCTTTCTTTTGGCTAGGCAATGGGGTTAAGTGACTTGCCCAGGGTCACACAGCTAGTAAGTGTTGTGTGTCTGAGGCCAGATTTGAACTCAGGTCCTCCTGAATCCAGGGCTGGTGCTCTATCCACTGTGCCACCTAGCTGCCCCCAACCTCTTGTTCCCCTCTAGGCAAGAATAAAAATCTCCCTTAGAAGAGGGTAGAAATCTAGTCTTGCCTCCCTTCAAGCCACATGTAGGCAGACCTATATGAACACATATAACCTACATGGATGAAATAACACAGTCCTCCTCCACCCCATACACACATACCCTTTTTTTTTCTTGGTGAGGCAATCAGGGTTAAGTGATTTGCCCAGGGTCACACAGCTAGTAAGTGGCATGTGTCTGAGGCCAGATTTGAACTCAGGTCCTCCTGACTCCAAGGCTGGAACTCTATCCACTACGCCACCTAGCTGCCCCACACACATACACTTCTTGCCTACTTATCCAGCACTAATCTCTCTTTCTGACCTCCATTCTCTCATTTCCAACCGCTTCTTATACGTCTCAAATTAGATGTCCCATAAACATTTAAAACTCAACATGACCAAAGCTGAACTCATTATCTTTTCTCCCAAACCTTCCTCTCTTCCTAATTTCCTTATTACTGTGGAGGAAACCACCATCCTCCCTACTTCAGACTCACAACCTAGGTGACAGCCTCAACTTCTTATTCTCTCTCAGCCTCCAGATCCAATCTGTTGCCAAATCCTAACAATTTTACCTTGGTGGCATCTGAAGCATATACCACCTTCTTTCCATGGTATACACCTTTCTTTCCATGGTATACACCATTTCTTTCCATGGTATACACCACCTTCTTTCCATGGTATACACTACCTTCTTTCCATGGTATACACCACCTTCTTTCATGGTATACAGCACCTTCTTTCCATGGTATACAGCACCTTCTTTCCATGGTATACAGCACCTTCTTTCCAGGGTATACAGCACCTTCTTTCCAGGGTATACAGCACCTTCTTTCCAGGGTATACAGCACCTTCTTTCCATGGTATACAGCACCTTCTTTCCATGGTATACACCACCTTCTTTCCATTGACACTGTTACCACCTTGGTGGGGGCCCTCATCCCCTTGTGCCTAGACTATTTCAATAGCCTGCTGGTTGGTTTCCCTGCCTTGAGGCTCTCATCCCTCCAGTCTATCATTCACTCGGCTGTCAAAAGGCTATTCCTAAAGTGCAGGCCTGACCATGTCACCCCATCCCTCCCCTCTTCAATAAACTCCCTTATCACCTCCAGGACCAAATATAAAATTCTTTGTTTGGCTTTTAAAGCATCTTGCAACCTGTCCCTTTCCTACCTTTCCAGTCTTCTTACATTTTATCCCCCACCATATACTCTTCAATACAATGATATAGACCTCCTTGCTGTTCCTCAAACAAGACTGTATATTTTCACTGACTGTCCCCCATGCCTGGAATGCTCCCCCTCCTCATCTCTGCCTCCTGACCTCCCCGATTCCTTCAAGTCTCAGCTCTCTTCTGCAAGAGGACTTTCCCAGTCCTTCCCCCCCATCCCACCTCATACTAGAGTCTCCCTTCTGACATTACCTCGAATTTACTTGTATGCATCTATATCTATATCTACAGTTTTGTTTGTATATTCTCCTCCCCACTAGAAAGTGTACTCCTTGAAGGCAGGGTCCGTCTGTTTTCCTTCCTTTGTATCATTAGTGCTTATCATAGTGCTGGTACATAGTAGGTGCCTAATAAATGCTTGTTGATTTACTGAGTGATTTTCTTTGTTCAACCCCTTCACTTTACTGAAGGGAAAACTGAGGAATAGGGAGAGGGAAGGAACTTGGCAAGGTCACACAGGGAATCAGAGCTGGGATGCTATGGTAAGGCCATCTTTCCAAAATCCAAGGCCCCAGGCTTTATCCCTTTGGAGAATCAGAGGAATACTGAAAAGGGAAAGGACTCAGTGTCTACCTTGCTCTTCTCCCCACCCCAGTCCACGGAAGACTCCATGAATTTTCATCATTGACCTTCTTGGATTAACAGATTCTACTGGGATCATTAGAACCTCTAGGCATCTTAGAAATCATTGAGTATGACCCTCTTGTTTTATAAATGAGGAAACTGAGGCCCAGAGAGAGGAAAAGACTTGCTCAAGGTATAAGAGAGTTAGTAAGGAGAAGAATCAGTTATCAGGAGACCGTGGGATTCTGATACTTAGCTTAGAGTAAGACCTCATTTAAAATGCTAACTCTTAACACTTAAGTTGTATGATGTTGATCAAGTATCTTAACTTCTCTGATCCCCTTTTACTGCAACTAATTGCATGGGGTGGAGGGGGTGGGAGAGAGTGAGACTTGCTTAAGGTCACATGGAGGATTAGGGGTAGAGCTGGACATCACTATACTGCTTCTGTCCTTCCTCTTTACCACCACCCCCCCAACCAGGGAGGGAAGGAAGGAAGGAAAGAAAGAAAGAAAGGAAGGAAGGAAGGAAGAAAGAAAGAAAGAAAGAAAGAAAGAAAGAAAGAAAGAAAGAAAG
>NW_020949696.1:729967-754605 GCF_900497805.2 Vombatus ursinus
AAAGAAAGAAAGAAAGAAAGAAAGAAAGAAAGAAAGAAAGAAAGAAAAAGAAAAAAGAAAGAAAGGAAGGAAGGAAAGAAGGAAGGAAGAAGGGAGGGAGAGAAGGAGAGGAGAGAGAGAGAGAGAGAGCGCATGAGCGAGAAGACCCCAGGAGACAGAAGGGAGTAACTAGGCTCAGATCTCTGGCCTCTTTTCCTCAGTACTTCAAGGCTGGGAGTCCCTTTGGCCTAGCTTTGGCTCCAGGAAGCCTTAGGGAATATCTCTGTGAAGGCAGGGAGAAGAGGTATTTCTCAGCATCTCAGGGGAGATCAGGGCCCCTGCCTCCCCAAAAGGAGGGTGTGACATCAGAGCAGGGGCAAAGAGAGGAAGGGAGGGATTGTTAAAGAATCCTGTTCAGCCAGCAAATACCTGGGCTTGGTTTGCCCCTCAGGCAGTTAGTTATGCTAGGGCCTAGGCATGACATCCACAGTATTTCCTGGTAAGGAGCACCTTCTGGGCAGCCCCTGAAACTTCAGCCCTCCCTGAGTCCCCAAATCAGGTCTTGAGGCGGGACCTCCTCTCCCTGCAGATCCTTTGACCTCTCCCCTCCAGGGTCTCCTCAGCATTGGTGATCACTTGGTCCCTTCCTAAAAAATCAACCCATTGTTCAGGGAAGAGCTCTGGGTTGGGAGTCCAAAGGCCTGGACTCCAGGCTTGTCTCTGACCTCTCTGAGCCTCAGTTTCCACATATTTAAACTGAAGATAACCCTTGCCCAACTTCCCTTCGGGGCATCTTGAGAGCATTTGGTAAACGTTGAAGCTCTACATGACAGCTGAGTTCCTATCATTACTGATCCAGGTTCTATGTCCCAGGGCAGGTAAATTCTCTTCTTTGAGTGTCAATTTCTTCCTTTACAAAATAGGAAAAATATTTTTTATTGTGATGACCCCTTGTAGACTGTAAAAGTTTAGATAAAGGAAAACTCTGACTGTCACCTGCAATCTCTGAGACTTCAGACAAGACTTCAAACACCTCTGAGTATCTGAGGGTCCCTGAATCATAGAATGTCAGACCTTAAAACAGTCAGAGCTAGGAGAGCTCTTCGGACATAGAACAGATCCTTCCTAGAAGAGCTAGGAGGGCCTTTGAAGGAGTGAATGAAAATGTATTTATTGTAAATGTAAATGAATGAAATATAGTATATATATATATATACATATATACACACACATATATATAGAATATTGTATACAGATTCTTTTCTTCCTGTTTCAGGTTCTTTCCTTTACCTAACGTGTTGCCCCTCAAAGTACAGTGGATGGGTAAAAAAGGGAAGGAAATGGGGGCCCCAGCTTCTCAACAAAGCAGAGATTTGAAGAGGAGGAGGAGGAGGAGGAGGAGGAGGAAATCTTGCCTGTCTAGGCTCGGGCTTTGGGGACCTCTCCCCTGGACTTGAAGAGAACTTGACTTTCGGGTCGATGCCCCTGAGGGAACTCAGGAGGAGGCTACAAGTCTCTTGAAGGTGTCCCAGTAAGCACGGGCTGTGTAAGACCACGCACCTATGCTGTCCCCCACTGAGAAACTGCTGGAAACAAAATCCTAGCAGGAAGAGACTTTCAAAGAGCGTGAAGTCCAAACCCCATTCGTCCCTTTCTCCACCCCCCTGCCCCCATTTTATAGAAGAGGAAACTAGAGGTTCAGAAAAGGAAGGGATTTCCCTAAGGTCACAGAGTGGTTCAGTGAGGGTAGGGGTGGGGATAGAGCCTTGAGAACTCCCTATCTCTTGGCAGCCGGCCAGGTAAAGGTGTAAGTGTTAAGAAACGAGGCAGATTCCGGACGAGGCAGACCTATGACGCTAGGTGTAGCAGCTGGGTGGGGCCTTGGGGTGCCAAGGGATTCTCTGCTACTTCCCCAGGACTGATTCTGAGGAAAGAGAAAATTTTGCATTTCATTTGCGTACGATTCCCTTAACCTGAACCTGAGTCCAAATGCCACCTGTACGCCTTCTTTCCTGTCTTTAATCAGCCTGGGGGGGGGGGGGAATCCTTTCTTGCAAAATCCCAGTATTCCCCCATCCCCCACCCCCTACTTCAGCCTCTGCGTTTCTGGGACCCCCCTGAGAGTTTGGCAGCTAGCGAAGTAGAAAGAGTTAAGTG
The DNA here is from genome assembly GCF_900497805.2 of Vombatus ursinus. NCBI lineage: Eukaryota > Metazoa > Chordata > Mammalia > Diprotodontia > Vombatidae > Vombatus > Vombatus ursinus. The sequence continues at coordinate 732,104 of NW_020949696.1, forward strand.
TGGAGGTGTTTGGAAAGAGCTCATTCTTCTACCCCAGGGGGCTTTCCAGGGTCTCTTCAGAGGCTCTGCTCCAATGGCCTCTTCTCCCCAGGCCTCAAAACAAGGAAAACAGGTTTTCTTTTAACATTGACTGAGTGACCTTGTTGAAGTCCCTTCCCCTTTCAAGGCCTCAGTTTCCTCCTCTGATACATGGAGAGGTTGGGTTTGATGGTCTCTGAGGTCACTTGTAGCTCTAACACTTTATATTCGATTAAATTCAACACACATTTACAAATGCATGCTATTATCTGTGCTAGGAACTGGGCTGGACTAGAGCAAAAAATTAATAGCAATCTTTGCCCTCAAAGAACTTAACATTCGTCATATAAGCTGAGCAGTAAGTGACATCAAGATAATTTGAGGAGGGAATGGACACTAAGAAGGGAGATCAGGAAAGGCCCTGAGGGTAAGCCTTGAAGGAGGAAGGGATTCTTAGAGGCAGAGGTGAGAAGGGAGTGCCTTCCAGACATAGGAGACAGCCTGGGCAAAGGTGCATGGGCAGGAAATGTTCCATTAGGTTTGGGAGACAGTAAAGAACGTGTTTTAGTGGGAGTGGGGATGAGGTAGGGGAACCTGGATTGGGAGACAGGAGACTTCAGTTCAATTCCAGCTCGGGCATTTACTACTATGTGACCTTGGGTCAAGCGCCTTGGCTCTGCAGGTCTCTATTTCCTTCTCCACAAAACAAAGGCTGGGACTCTGTTTCCTCTTAATTGATTATGACAATGCCTAGACTTGTTTTGCTGAAACAGGGTATGGAAAGAGGAATAATGCAAAATAAGTCTGGAAAGCCAGGCACAAATCAGATTGGGAAGGACTTGAAATGGTGAGCTGAGTTTGTTTTATCCTAGAGGCAGCAGGGGACCACTAAAAATTCTTTTTTTTTTCTTTTTGCTATTGAGGTTAAGTGACTTGCCCAGGGTCACACACCTAGGGAGTGTCTGAGGGCCAGATCTGAGCTCAGGTCCTCCTGATTCCAAGGTTGGTGCTCTATCCGGTGCTCCCCCCCCAACCAGGCCCCCACTAAAAATTCTTAAGCTAAGAAATGACTTGTGCTTCAGAAAGATGATTTTGGAAGCCATATGAAGGATGGATTGACGATGAGAAACACTGGAAACAAGGAGACCATATAATTATTTGTTGTTGTTTAGTTGCGTCCAACTCTTTATGATCCCATTTGGGGGTTTTCTTGGCAGAGATAATGGAGCAGTTTGCCGTTTCCTTCTCCAGCTCATTTGACAGATGAGGAAACTGAAGAAAGCAAGGTTAAGTGACTTGTCCAGGGTCACACAGCTAGTAAATGTCTGAAGCTGGATTTGAACACAAGAAGCGGAGTGTTCCTGACTCCAAGCCCAGAACTCAGTCCACTGCCACCTACCTAGCTGCCCCTGCCCATATATTCATTAAATCATAGATTTAGAGGCAGATGGTCATCTAGGCTAATCCTCTTCTGCCTCCCTAATTTTACAGAAAAGGAAAGTGAAGCCCAGAGATTAATACTTAGTCAAGGTCTCACAAGCTGGAAGGGGGTAGTATTAGAATTTGAACCCATGACTCATGATTCCAAATTCCTCATTCTGAGGCTATTTTAACAGTTGAGTTGAGAAATGAGGGCATGAATTAGCGCACTTATTAGATGTGGGAAGGGAGAGAAAACTACGGAGGCAGGAGATGCTGTGGAGATTGAATTGACAAGATCATGATGAGCTAATTGGGAGTTGAGGGAGGAGGAAGAGTTGAGGATGATTCTGAGGTTGTGATCCTTGGTGATGGAAGGGAAATGGTGCCCTTAATGGAAATAAACACATATGAAGCCCTTAACATGAGCAAAACTGGGCAGCTAGGTGGCGCCATAGTGCATTGAGCGCCAGGCCAGGAGTCAGGAAGACTCATTCTCCTAAATTCAAATCCAACCTCTGACACTTACTAGCTGTGTGGCTCTAGGCAAGTCACTTAACCCTATTTGCCTCAGTTTCCTTGTGTGTAAAATGAGCTGGAAAAGGAAATGGCAAACCATTCCAGTATCTTTGCCAAGAAAATCCCAATGGAGGTCATGAATACTATACAATACATAGGTGCTAATATTATAACCTCTATTTTATGAATGAAGAAATTGAAACTCAGAGAGGTTGGGTAACTCTTCCACAGTCCCACAGCTAGTAAGATTTAGAGGCAGGATTTGAACCCAGGTCTTCCTGACTCCACGGTAAGGACTCTGTCTACTACCTCTCAGTTCTTCCTGACTTTGAACCTTAAACTCTATCTACTGTGCCACACTGCCTCTCTGAGAGTGAGGGAGTCAAATTCCACTCATGCTACTGATCATACCTGCCCATACCCAGATATGACGCAATGCTTCATAAGTATCTCTCGGAATGCTCCAACGTCTGGAGAGCCTTTCTTCCTTCATCCCAAGAGTGTACAAGATCCTTTACAGCAATGCCTGGAAGAAGCCTGAGTTCTCTCCCTTTTAATTTCCTGGATCTTTTAGGCACCAGAAAAGAACAGGAACTGAAGGGTGGTAGTTAAATTGTCCAGAGAATTTGCACTTAAAGGCAGCATCCTAAAGCTCTGCCTCGGAGGGATGGGTAAAAGAAGGCAGATAACCATTTTATGACAACCAGAAGGAGCCCAGAGGATGATCAAAGGAAATATGCCTGATGGTGAACTTCTGGCGTGAGATGATGGGGTTGGGCTCTTGGGCTCAGGGCAGGATGATGTTGGAGACATCAGCAAGAACCTGAAGTGACTATGGGACTCCTTTGGCAGTTGATGATAAGCAAGAAAATGGTGGCTAGAGCTACCAGAGTTGAGATGGGGTTGGCCATCCACATTGAGTTGAGTCTTTTCTTTCCCTTCTTTGTGACTTTGATAAAGAGAGGATGCCTGATTGCTCTTCTCTGGGCACATCTGTTCCATTGGTGAAAGTGAATTTGAGAACTCAGAAATTCAGGGAGCAGCTGTAGCTGCTGCGAATTTGGGATTTTAGATCTTGTGTGGCCCTAGGGTCCTTCTCTTTTCAGCCACTTAGGAATGTTAGTGTATCTCTTATCTTCAGTTCCATTCATTAAGTGTACAGTACTCTAATCTGTAATGTGTGTGTATAGTCCTTGTAGGATGGGAAGGCACTGAGAATCTTAAAGGGAATGGGGTCAAAAAGGGACTAATAAATTATTACAATCATTGTATTAAAGGCTTGTGTTTGTTGTTGAGTCCTGTCTGACTCTTGGTGACCCCATTTGGGGTTTTCTTGGCAAAGATACTGGAGGGGTTTGCCATTTCTACCTCCAGCTCATTTTACAGATGAGGAAACTGAGCCAAACAGTGACTTGCCCAGGGTCACACAGCTAGTAACTGTCTGAGGCCAGATTTGAACTGAGGTCTTTCTGACTCCAGGGCTAGCACTCTACCCTCTGAGCTATCTAGCAGACTCATTAAATGCCTGTTCTAGGCAAGGGCTTCTTAAATTTTTTCCACTCTCAACCCCTTTTCAGGGTTGAGCAGCATTAGTTGGCATTGCATCACCTGAGGGCGTGCAGAGCACAAAGTGCACATGCTTTGTGCACAGGACCAAGGTTGCAGTGAAGTTGCATAATGCACCATGGGCAAGCACTGCCAGAAACACTTTGGATTCATTATTCCTTTGATCTTTAATTAATTTTTGGCTGTTATGTACTCAGAAACCTTTCACTGTTGCCAAATTTTTTGTGACCCAATATGGGGTTGCAACCCACAGTTTAAGAAGCCCTGTTCTAGACTAAATGAAATGAAATAGAATCTGGGCCAAGGTACTGAGTCTGGAAGCCATGATGAGCCCAGGTTTCTGGGTTCCCACCAGTGAAAATGGGTAGGCAAGAAGTTTGAGCTGGATATAGAGACTCAGATGGTATCCAGGTAGGCAGTCCATAACCTTGCATGTGCAAAAAAGATTGTAGGGGACCAGGAAGCTGGAGCAGCTCAGGCACCACCTGGTGGTTGATGCTGAGATCACATCGAGTGGCCATTCTGGGTCTTCCACTTGACATCACATTCCTGGTGGAAGTCACCAAGTTGCTCTTGTGGAGAGAATTCCTGTGTCTTATATGTATAGAACAATATTCAATACCAATAGAATAACACCTTCCCATGACTGTTACCAGTTACAGGCAACTTCAACATCTACACAAAAACTATTGCACCTGGAAAGATGTATATGGAAGGGTGTCTTTCATTATGATATGGTACCTTTAAGCTCAGGTGTCTGACAGGTACCTAAAACTGATAAGTTGGTTCAGCCAGTTCTGGGAGAACTTAAAATAAAATTGTCTGAACAGTAATTCAGGGTACCAAGGGTCCCACTTCCTCCCCATCATCCTTCCTACAAATAAACACTACCATGACTATAATAATCTACTATTTGATAAACTCAAAGACTCCAGCTTCTGGGATAAGGACTCACTATTTGACAAAAACTTCTGGGAAAACTGGAAAAGAGTATGGCAGAAACTAGGCATAGACCAAAATAAAGTCAAAATGGGTTCATGATTTAGATATAAAGGCTGATACTATAAGCAAACTGAGAGAGCAAGGAATAGTTTACTTATCAGATTTATAGAGAACAGAAGAATTTGTGACCAAATAGGAGATAGAGAACATTACGAAATACAAAATGGATAATTTTGATTACATTAAATTGAAAAGTTTTTGCACAAACAAAGCCAATGCAACCAAGATTAGAAGGAAAGTAGAAAATTGTGAAAGAATTTTTACAACCAGTGTGTCTGATAAGGGCCTCATTTCTAAAATATATAGAGAATTAAGTCAAATTTATAAGAATGCAAGTCATTCCTCAATTGATAAATAGTCAAAGGATATGAACAGGCAGTTCTCAGATGAAGAAATTAAAGCCATGTATAGTCGTATGAAAAAATACTCTAAATCACCATTGTTTAGAGAAATGCAAATCAAAACAACTCTGAGGTACTACATCATATCTATCAGATTGGCCAACGTAACAAAACAGGAAAATGATAAATGTTGGAGAAGATGTGGGAAAATTGGAACACTAATGCATTGTTGGTGGAGTTGTAAAATGATCCAACCATTCTGGAGAGCAATTCGGAACTATGCCCAAAGGGCTATAAAAATGTGCATACCCTTTGACCCAGCAATAGCACTTCTAGGGCTATATCCCAAAGAGATTATACAAATGGGAAAAGGACCCACATGTACAAAAATATTCATAGCAGCTCTTTTTGTGGTGGCAAAGAATTGGAAATTGAAAGGATGCCAATCAACTGGGGAATGGCTGAACAAGTTGTGGTATATGAATGTAATGGAATATTATTGTGCCATAAGAAATGATGAGCAAACAGACTTCAGAAAAACCTGGAAAGACTTGTATGGACTGATGCTGAGTGAAGTGAGAAGAACCAGGAGAATGTTGTGCACAGTAACAGCCACCCTGTGTGATGACTAACTTTGACAGACTTAGCTCTTCTCAGCAATGCAAGGATCTAAGCCATCTCCAAAGGTCCCATGATGGAAAATGCTACTCATATCCAAAGAAAGAACTATGGAATTTGAATGCAGATCAAAGCATGCTATTTGCTCTTTTTTTCTTCTGTTTTGTTTTGTTTCCTCTTTCTGGTGGTTCTTCCTATTGGTTCTAATTCTTCCTTACAGCATCACTAATGTGAAAATATGTTTAATAAGAATGTATATGTATAGCCTATATCAGATTGTACACCCTCTAGGAGAGGGAGGTGGGAAGGGAGGGGGAGAAAAATTTAAAACTCAGAAGCTTATGGAGGAGATTGTTGATAAATCAAAATAAATTAATAAAAAAAAGTTTTAAAAAGAGAAAAAAAATAAATAAACATTACCTCCCAAATACTGTGAGTAGTTCTCAGCATGGAAAATGAGTAAGGAAGACTTCTGGCCAAGATGACTGCCTTAATGGGAAGCAGACCACCCAGGTCCCATACCCCTCCTCCAGCAAAAAACTCTAAATCACACCAAACTGAATAGTGATCAAGACATCCAAAAAGAAACTATAGTCAGTGACTTCTTCCACCGCAGAATGGCAGAAGGAGCCAGCCAGAAGCCCATAGGCAATAGGAAAGGGGTCCTCCAGCAAAGTGATGCCAGCACATTGGCAATAATAAGTGACAAGAGACTCAGACTCCCAGTGCAATCATCTTAGGCCAGTGAAAGGTGAGGAGTTGTTTTAACACGGGAGAGCTACAGTTCTCTTCTGCCTTTTAGAGGCAGCAAGGTGGCACAGTGGCTAGAAAGTTGGACCTGGAGTCAGAGAAGACCTGTGTTCAAATCTGGCCTCAGATACTTACCAGCTGTGTGACTCTGGGAAAGTTACTTCACCTTCATTTTGCACCAGTTTCTTCGACTGTAAAATGGGGATAATAATAGCCCCTCTCACCTCGAGTTGTTGTGAGGGTGAAATGAAATAATCATTGTAAAGCACTCAGCACAATGTCTGGCACACAGTAGGAGATTAATGAATGCCTGTTCCCTCCCCTCTCCTATTCTGTATCCTAACTGAAGGAGAGAATGGGCCATATCATGAGCACTGATGAAAGTGTGCCTACACTATGCCACTCTTTTGCTCGGTAAACTCCAGTAGCTCTTTCTTGCTTTTAGGATAAAATGCCAACTTCTCTGTTTGGCTTTTAAAGTCTTCCCCCCCCCAAAATAAAATAAAGTCTCTCCCAGTCTGGCTCCAGTCTACCTTTTCATACTATTCTCCTTTATGCAGTCCATAGTCCATCGTGCTGCTCTCCCATAGGTAATAGTCCATCTTCTTTCCCATCTTGGTGCCCTTTGCCCAGGCTGTTTCTCACACCTAGAGTGCACTCCCTCTTCACCTCCTATAAATCCTAGCTTCCTTCAAAGCTCATCTCAGGTGCCACCTCCTACAGGGAGCCAACAATGATTCCCTCAGTTGCTACGGCTGTTCCCTGGCAAAATCACTTTGTCTATATTTTATATTTCTTTTTGTATGTACATGTAATTTCCCCCAAATAGAATGTAAGCTTCTTGAGGGCAAAAAATATTTCAATTTTGCCTTTTTATCCTCAGTGCCTAATACCCTCAGTTTACTGACCAACCTGGCTTCCTTTAAGTTCCAACTAAAATCCTATCTTCTATAGGAAGCTTTCCTCAACCCCTATTCATTCCAGTGCCTTCCCTCTATTAATTATTTCCTATTTATCCTATATGTAGTTTACTTTGTATATATTTATTTGCAAAAAAAAAATTGTTGGAAGAGAATCCTAGGGAGGAATGGAGTTGGAAACAGCAACAGCAATGGTTACTTACTACTGAAGACTTGCACGTCTCCTGACCTTCTCATCCCCAACACTGTCTTCCATTTTCCTAAATGCAACAAAACTTTGTGGATGCATCCTTGCAGCAAACATTGGCATATAAGAAACTATGTGATTGTAAGGAGGTGAGGCAGTGATGAAGGCAATGTGTGGTGCAGAGTGCTGGACTGATCATAGACTTATCCTCTCCAAGCTAAATATTCACATTCAACAAAAGCAGTTCCCCCAAGGCAAAATGACAAACAGAAGAATCAGTGTCAACAGATTAGAGCTCTTCTCTGAGAAGGAACAGTTTATTGCTAACTTGGAGGGAAAGTTGAGCCAACACACAGTTGGCAACAGTGGAGCAGAAAAGTAGTGGGCAGTGTTCAGAGATTTAGTGTATAGCACTGCATTTGCTTATCTGAGTCAGAATACTCACAAACATTAAGACTTGTTTGATGAAAATGATGAGGAAATTCAGAAGCCACTAAATGAAAAACAAGAACTCCACAGTGTTTGCCAGCAGGATAGTTCATCCATCTCTAAGAAGACAGCATTTAATTCCATCAAAAGTAAAGTGCAAGTGAAGGTTAGAGAGATACAGAATTCTTAGCTCAGTAAGAAGGCAGATGAAATTCAGTTTCATGCTGATAGTAACAATCCAAAGTGCTTTTATGATGCCCTAAAGGTTATTTATGGGCCAAAGACCTATGGTGCATCTCAACTACTCAGTGCTGATGGAGCCACATTTATTAGTGAGAAGGACATGATCCTAGAGAGATGGGCTGAAGACTTCCATAATGTTCTCAACAGACCATCTTCAATCAATGCTGAAGCCATTGACCATTTACCTCAAGTTGAAGTCAATCCCTCCCTAGCTGAAGTTCCAACCGAAGAAGAGGTTTTGAATGCCATTAGGCTCTTTTTGTGCGGCAAAGCACCTAATGCTGATTCTATTCCAGATGCGATTTACAAGGTAGGGGGTCCATTGATCATATAAAAGATGACTGAAATTTTCCAGGTTATATGGCAAGAGGAGGATATCCCCCAGGAGTTCAAGGATGCCTCCATTGCCCATCTCTACAAAGGTAAAGGAAATAGATTGTCCTGTGACAATTATAGAGGGGTTTCTGTCTTAGTCTTTGCTGGCAAGATTCTTGTCAGAGTCCTCCTAAATAGGCTGATCCTTCACCTGGAAGATGGACATCTACCTGAGAGCCAGTGTGGCTTCAGAAAGGGCTGAGGAATGGTCGATATGGTGTTTACTGCCCTACAACTCCAGGAGAAATTCCGGAAGCAGAACAGAGGTCTGTACAGAATGTTTGTAGATCTGACCAAAGCCTTTGATACTGTCAATTGTGAGGCTTATGGAAAATTATGTCAAAATTTGGTTGCCCAGAGATGTTCATCAGCATTGTGTATCAGTTTCAAGACAGCATGATTACATGAGTTGTGGATAATGGATGATGTTCTCACACTTTCCCAGTCACCAATGGAGTGAAACAAGGCTGTTTGCTTGCTCCCATACTTTTTAGCATGATGTTTTCAGTCATGTTGTCAGACACCTTCAATGAGGACAAAAATGATATCAAGGTCAGCTATTGCACTGATGGTAAATTCTTCAACTTGAAAACAAGCTAAGACCAAAGTGGAGGGAGGGTTGGTGTATGATTTTCTGTTTGCAGATGATTGTGCATTCAGTGCAGCCTCTGAAGCTGAGATGCAACAAAGTATGAATCGATTCTCTGCTGCTTGTGCTAATTTTGGCCTAACAATTAACACTAAGAAAACACAGGTGCTCCACACGTGAAGCCATCAGTCACAGTAAATGGAGAAGTTTTTCATGCTGTGAATAAGTTCACTTACCTTGGCAGTATACTTTTCAGGGATATTTACATTGATAATGAGGTTGACACACTCATTGCCAGAACTAGCTCAGTGTTTGGGAGGCTCTGAAGGAAAGTGTAGGAGAGAAGAGGTATTAGACTGACTACCAAACTGAAGGTCTACAGAGCCATTGCACTGACGTCATTGTTGTATGCCTGTGAAACCTGGACCAGTACCATGCCAGGAAACTGAATCTCTTCCATTTGAATCATCTTAGGAAGATCCTGAAGATCACCTGGCAGGATAAGATATCAGACACTGAAATCCTTTCTTGAACTAAACTGCCAACCGTTCAAACTCTACTTCCAAGAGGGCAATTCTGATGGACTGGCCACGTTGTTTGAATGCAAAACATATGCTTGCCAAAAAGACTATTTTACGGAGAACCCACACAGGGCAAGCATTCACATGGTGGTCAGAAGAAGCGATACAAGAACACTCTCGAGGTCTCTCTTAAGAACTTTGGAATTGGGGGCAGCTAGGTGGTGCAGTGGATAGAGCACCGGCCCTGAAGTCAGGAGGACCTGAGTTCAAATCCGGCCTCAGACCAAACATTTGACACTTACTAGCTGTGTGACCCTGGGCAAGTCACTTAACCCTAATTGCCTTAAAAAAAAAAAAAGAACTTTGGAATTGGTTGTGTGACATGGGAGACACTGGCACAGGACCGCTCAGCATGGCGTGCCCACAGCAGAGAAGGTGCTGTGCTCTATGAACAAAGCAGAATTGAAGTAGCTCCAAAGAAATGTGAAATGTGCAAATTTAGAGAATCCACCCCAAATTCTCACATGAACTGTGCCTGATCTCTGGTAGAGCATTCTGTGCTCGTATTGGTCTGATCAGCCACAGTTGGACACACTCTAACTTGACTCTAGCATAGTAATGTCATTTTGATCCTCTTTGAGAACAAAGGACAACAATCAACCAACCAATTTGTTCGCATGTTGTCTCCCCTATTAGATAGTGAACTCCTTAAGGGCAGGGACTGTCTTTTGCTTCGTTTTGTATCCTCAGTGCTTAGCACAGTGACTGGCACATATTAGGTGCTTAATAAATGTTGACTGATGGTCCATAGAGAACATCAGGCACATCCTCCTAGAAACCTAGCATGGAGGTATATGAGTAAGGAAACCCATGTGCCCAGGATGTCTCATGACTGTGGACTGTTGGCCTTGTTCTTGATCTTTTAAGGGAATGGTCTACATCACACATTCTGGGTAAAACAGTCTCAGCTATCCACTCCCCTTTGGGTCCTTACAGCTCTTGTGCTAGACCAAACCCTTCTCTACTTATTTCTAGCCACTGAAGCAGTGTAGAGTTCTTTTAGTACACAGCTACCCTTGGAAGGGCACTGAGAAAGTGTTAAGCAACTTCAGTCACAAGTATTTCCCTTGAGCCAGAGAGTTACCGAGCTCCTCAGATCTGCTCTGGGACTCTGAGGAGTTTCTCTCAAGTTGTAGGTGGCTCTTAAGTCCAGGTAACCTTTTCCTAGCCAGCTCTTCAAATAACAGGAGATTCTGTTTTCTCCAATTAGCTCTCAGCAAAGCCATGTGTCTTCTCCAATGAATACAGCTGATAAAGTTGAAACAAAAGCTGTTCTCCCACCTCCCCTTTCTCCCTCTAAAACCAGGAAGGGCAATACAGGCAACCCCTTGAAAGGTTTCCCCCTCTCTTAGGCTGTGGGTGGTGCTAGAGGGCAACATTGCTTTGCTTCAGCCAATCAGCTCTCTACAAAGCAGTGCTTCTCTTCCAATCAGCTCAAAGAAAAACAGTCCCTGCCCTTGAGAAGCTTACATTGTAATGGGGGAGACAATATTTGCAAAAAGAGATACAAGAGTAAAAGAGTAGATAGAAAGTAATCTTCATGGGGAAGGCACAATAGTTGGAGAGATTCACCTCACCCCTTATCATACCACCTTGGAAGAACTAAAAATTTACAGGTCCCTAGAAGTATTTCGGAAAACAGCTGTACAAACCCCTGAGGCTTAGGACAGTACATTCTCCACATTGGAAGCAGACCTCTACCTTAATGGTTGAATAGTTGAACTGAGTTTTGAAGGAAGACAAGGATTCCAGGATGTGAGGAGGAAGAATGCTACAGAATGGGAGACAGACAGTGCAAAGGAAGACAGGAGATGGAAGATGGATTATATATAGGAAATTGGAAAGATGAGAAGGGACCAGGGTGTGAAGAGCTTTAAATACCATTCTGCTGAGCAAAGCTCTCCTCCTTTTATGACAGAAGAGGCACTTGATAGTCAATCTACCACCAAGTAGCATGAGAACCTCCTTGGAAGATTTTGCTATACCTAGGGTTCAAGGTAAGACATATCTTCCAAGAACTACTGCCATTGACCATGGCAAAGGCAAAGCCAAATTAGCTGAATGTCATGCTATGAGCCCTAATCTATGCATATCTTCTACCTCTTCTTTCATGTCCTATTTCACAAGGGCAAGGGCATATAGGCTGCCTATAAAAGGAATTTCATTCTACTTGCTCCATGTAAATCTATTGCCCTCATTGTTGGACTCCTGTTGGTTGGTGGGGCATCTTTGGTGGATATTAGCATGCAATATATAAATGGTTAAATGGAAACCTCATCCATTAAGATCCTCTCCAAGAGTCCTGCCCTATATCTCTTTACCCCCTATCTTCTACACCTGTGCTTGCCAGGCCCCATATAATCAGGCTATACTGATAGCTACATCAATCAATCATGTAATTACTCATCACCTTTTAGGTTTTACCCTTGGTGTGACTTCCCAGAGCATGAACCTCTCTGATCTCAGCCTATTGAAATAATTTGCCTTGTTCACCCTATATTACCCAACTGGTCATTGGCTCTCCATTTCTGAATTACTCTTTTACTCTCTAAGTGAGACAATATATCTTTTGGTTGACCATTTTAGATGATGGCAAAAGTTCTACCAACTTCTACTTTGCTTAGTCCAGGGACGGGGAACCTACGGCCTCGAGTCCACATGTGGCCTTCTAGGTCTCCAAGTTCGGCCTTTTGACTGAGTCCAAGTTTTACAGAACAAGTCCTTTTATTAAGGGGATTTGTCCTGTGAAGTTTGGATTCAGTCAAAGGGCCACACCTGAGAACCTAGAGGGCCACATGTGACCTTGAGGCCACAAGTTCCCCACCCCTGTCAGTCAAGAAGGGTATATAGCTATATCTCTAATACATTCCAAACACACTGAGACCATTACAAAATACAACTTATGGCTCACTGGCCCTACTATGAGATGGAACCTCACCATTACTTCCTCAATTATGGTCCCCCATAGGCTTCTAACCTAAGAACAGTCACCTGTTGCCCTGTCTGACTCCTTAGAATCTATGTCATTTCTGAGCCAAGTGCTGGGAGCCCCTCATAGAAACATGTCCACTAAGGGCTTAGTAGGGTTATAAAATCTTAAGAATTATTATCGCAGAATTGCATCTTTTTAGTACTGTGTGTGGGTAGCTCTGTGCCATACAGAGAAGGCTGGCTCATGTGAAATATGGATTGCTATGAGATTTGGGATCTGACTCATTGAATTTCCAAAGAAGACTGTGATTTCTGTCTTGTGGGAAACAAGCAGATGGCCAAACCTGCAGTCTACATAGAAAGAGGCAGCAGGCTCCAGTATTGCCTTGGCTGGGCTCTCTCTCCCACAATCTCCTATCCCCAAAAGGGGCATTGGGGAAGAATTATATGTCTCTTCCATCCATCATATATCTTCAGTTGAGGGGTCCAATAAGAGGTCTGGAATAAAGAGCACTTTCTCTGATCACTCTCAAGGGGAGGATAGCACTTGGCTTACTGTTACCAGCTATGACATCAAGGATTTGGCTCTTTGGGTTGTTTTGCCTTTCTTTGTATCCTCAGCCCTTGGCTCAGGTCCCAGCACACAGCAGGAGCTTAATAAATGCTTGTTGACTGACTAAACACTGGTTATACAAACTACCATCACAAAAAGTGAGTAAACGTCTTTGTCAAAATAAGCATTAAAAAGAAATCAGAGAAGTTATATGAATCAGAGTGAGGAATCAAATGCACCAGTGTTGATGAGCTCTTTAACTGGGAAGCAAGATAAAAACCTGAACTCAACCCAGGAGAGAAGGATCTAGGGGTAGGATAGGAGGTAGAGAGAATTGCAAGTGTTGGAAAACAGGGATATGGTATAGGACAGTTTCCCAGGGTGTCTGCAGTTCTGGGGAGGCCTACCATTTTAGAGGCCCACTCTTGAATTTCTTGATCACCTCTTTTGAAGTCTGACAACAATCTGAAGTCACATCTCTATCACTCCAGGTTACATAGCATCCTGGCCTCAGAGGTGTCTTAGCCAATTGGAAGTCCTGTTCGTTCACACATATGGGTTAGCAGGATACAGTTTGATGGGTTTGTCCCTCATTGAAACTTCCCCAGGCTTGGATAGAAGTGATGACAATATCGTAGTTGGATCTAATTTCGAAGAAAAAAAAAAACCTTAGTAAATTTTTTAAAAAATACTATCGTTGAGGGGTGGAGCCAAGATGGCAGAGTGAAAGCAGTGACTTGCTTGAGCTCTCTCCCAAACCCCTCCCAATACCTATAAAAAATGGCTCTAAACAAATTCAAAAGCAGCAGAACTCACAAAAAGATAGAGTGAAACAAATTTCCAGCCCAAGATAACCTGGATGGTTGATCAGAAAGGTATATCGCATGGGTGGGGAGAGGAGTGAAGTTCAGCATGGGTGCGCAGGCCACAGTGAACCTGGAGCAGGCCTCAGAGGACTGAATCACAGGCAGCTGTGGTGGTTTCCAGACTTCTCAACCCATGAACGCCAAAGACAACTTAGGTCAGTTGGAAAAGTCTGTTTCTGTGGTGAGAGAGAAGTGAGGTCTCAGCCCCAGTTCCTGAGCGCAGCCCCGGGGCGGTGGCTGCCTCCTGAGCTTCTGGCCCACAGACTGAGGAGGAATAGAGTGGGTGACCAGAGGCGGATTGCAGGGATCTCTTTGCCAATACTAAGTCAGGAATCTCTTGCTTTGCCCATGCTTGGATCTGGGTCACAGTTCTGAATGGCGGTCCTGGGGCAAGGAGGAGTGCTGGTGTGGCGAGCTTGTAGTGGTGATGGAAAGGCAGTTTCAAGGCAGAAAAGAGTGCTTGTGGTCACTCATAGACCAGAGCACAGGCCAGGAAAGGAATAAACACCTCACCCCTTATCATACCACCTTGGAAGAACTAAAAATTTACAGGTCCCTAGAAGTACCTCTGAAAACAGCTGTACAAACCCCCAAAGCTTGGGACAGTACATTCGCCACATTGGAAGCAGACTTCTACCTTAATAAAGAGTTTATAACTCAAGTAATTGGCTGGAATCATGAGCAAACCTTGCAAGAAGTGTCTGACCATAGAATCTTTTTTTGGTAACAAAGAAGATCAAAACATACAATGAGAAGAAGACAAAGTCAAAGCTCCTACATCCAAAGCCTCCAAGAAAAATATGAATCAGTCCCAGGCCTTGGAAGAGCTCAAAAAGGATTTTGAGAAGCAAGTAAGAGAAGTAGAGGAAAAACTGGGAAGAGAAATGAGAGTGATGCAAGAAAATAATGAAAAACAAGTCAACAGCTTGCTAAAGGAGACCAAAAAAAAATACTGAATAAAATAACACCTTAAAAAATAGCCTAACCCAAATGGCAAAAGAGGTCCAAAAAGCCAATGAGGAGAAGAATGCCCTAAAAAGCAAAATTGACCAAATGGAAAAGGAAGTCCAAAAGATTACTGAAGAAAATACTTCCTTAAAAATTAGAATAGAGCAATTGGAAGCTAGTGACTTTATGAGAAATCAAGACACTGTAAAACAAATCCAAAAGAATGAAAAATTAGAAAACAATGTGAAATATCTCATTGGAAAAACAACTGATCTGGAAAATAGATCCAGGAGAGAGAATTTAAAAATTATTGGACTATCTGAAAACCATGATCAAAAAAAGAGCCTAGACATCATCTTTCAAGAAATTATCCAGGAAAACTGTCCTGATATTTTAGAACCAGAGGGCAAAATAGAAATTGAAAGAATCCACCAATCTCCTTCTGAAAGATATCCCCAAAGGAAAACTCCTAGGAATATTGTAGCCAAATTCCAGAGTTCCCAGGTCAAGGAGAAAATATTACAAGCAGCCAGAAAGAAACAATTCAAGTATTGTGGAAACCCAATCAGGATAACACAAGATTTAGCAGCTTCTACATTAAGGGACCGCAGGGCATGGAATATAATATTCTGGAGAACAAAGGAGATAGCATTACAACCAAGAATCACCTACCCAGCAAAACTGCGTATAATCCTTCAGGGGGAAAAATGATCATTCAGTGAATAGAGGACTTTCAAGCGTTCTTGATGAAAAGACCAGAGCTGAATAGAAAATTTGACTTTCAAATACAATACTCAAGAGAAGCATGAAGAGATAAACAGGAAAGAGAAATCATAAAGGACTTATTAAGGTTGAACTGTTTACATTTCTACGTGGAAAGATGATATTTGTAACTCATGAGACCTTTGTCAGTATTAGGGTAATTGGAGGGAAAAAATTATATGGATAGATAGATAGATAGATAGATAGATAGAGGGCACAGGGTGAGTTGAAGATGAAGGGGTCATATCTGGAGAATAAAATTAAGGGGTGATAAAGGATTATACTGAGAGAAGGAGAAAGGGAGAGGTAGAACGGGGTAAATTATCTCACAAAAAAAAACAGAAAAGAAAAAGGCTCTTACAGTGGAGGGGAAACAGGGGAAGGTGAGAGGGAATGAGTGAATCTTATTCTCATAGGATTTGACTTAAGAAGGGAATAACATACACACTCAATTGATATGGAAATCTGTTTTATCCTACAGGAAAGTAGGGGGAGAACGGGACAAGAAAGCAGGGGAATAATAGAGAGGAAGGCAGATTGGGAAAGGGGGTAATCAGAAGCAAACACTTCTGAAGAGGGACAGGGTCAAAAGAAAGAATAGAATAAATGGTGGGATGGGATAGGATTAAGCGAAATAGAGTTAGTTTTTCACAACGTAACTACTATGGAAGTGTTTTGCATAACTGCACATGTATAACCTACATTAAGTAGCTTGCCTTTTCAATGAGGGTGGGTAGGGAGGGAAGAAGGGAGAAAATTTGGAACCCAAAGTTTTAAAAACACATGTTTAAAAAAAAATGTTTTCACATGCAACTGGGAAATAAGAAATACAGGAAATGGGGTACAGAAATCTGTCCTGCCCTACAGGAAAGTAGAAGGGAAAGGAGATAAGAGAAGTGGGGAGAGATAGAAGGGAGGGCAGACTGGGGGAAGGGATATTCAGAATGCATGCCATCTTGGGGTGGGTGGAGGGGTGAGATGGGGTGAAAATTTGGAACTCAAAATCTTGTGGAAGTAAATGTTGAAAACTAAAAAGAAATAAATGAAAAAAAAAAAAGAAAAAAATACTATCATTGCCTAGGAGATAATGCCCTACTCTGAAGTCCTTGGATTTCACTGGAATCAAAGATCAAATCAGTTTGTTTTTATTTTTAATTTAATAGAAGACAGTCAAGTTCAGGAAGAGACATTGATTCTCTGAAACAAAGACAGTCTTATTTATGGTGGCCAAACTAGGAGTAGAAAGGCCTTTATTTAATTCAATTAAGAGAAGCCTTTCTTTGCTTACCTTTGACCATATTTAAAGGAAGTTAGTTAGAAATAGCATTTTAAGGTTTGTAAAATACTTCATAAACATTATATCATTGTATTTTTTTTTTTTGCAACTCTGGAAGATAAGACCTATTACAACCTCATTTTACAAATGAGTACATTGAATCAGACAGAGGCTAAGTAACATGTCTAAGGTTCCACAGCTGTCAAGTGTCTGAGGTAGATTTGAATTCAGCTCTTCCTGACTCCAGATCCAGAACTCTATTCATTTGACCACCAACAGGAGTGACTAGTTGCAGGGAAATATTTTCTCCGAGGGTGCACAGGCATTAATCTTATTATTGTTCTATTTGTTAAACAAGGAAATTCTAAACTTGGTGCTTTGTTTTGTCTTTCTGGGGGAATATATCTTTTGTTTCTTGATTACTATAAAATGTAAGAAGATATTGCTTGGATTGGGAGAAAATTCCAATGCTTAAGGAAATTTTTTTGCCAGTTTATATATCTCCCTCCAAGTAGTTTCTTGTGTGTGAATAACTGGTCTCTGATAGACACTGGCTAAAGTGCGGAGTATTGAGTTTTTCTCTTACCGTTAAATGGTGGTGCCTTGCAACCTGGATGCCAATGCTTGATGGAAGCCAACCTGGTCCTAAGCCATCCTCTTCAAAAAACTTCATGGCCAACTGAATAGAAATAAGGGTCTTTTGGGGTTTTTGTTGTTGTTGTTGTTTTGAGATCCATAATTATTTATTTTTAGTTTTCAACATTCACTTCCACAAGATTTTGAGTTCCAAATTTTCTGCCCATCTCATCCCTCCTCCCACCCCCAGACAGCATGCATTCTGAATACCCAATAAGGGTCTTTTTGAAGACCCCTGAGGAGTTTTGTTCTGAGTAGAAATGCCCAGTCTAGCTGAACCCTCATTTAATCTCAGGGAATCTGATGAGTGTAAGAAGAAAAGGTAAATCCATCAGAGGCTCTAAGCTGTATCTGTTCATGTTTCTGTCCATGGTTGCATCTGAAGTCACCTTATGAGATTCTCTTAATTATTTCCTTGTTTGTACATATTTATTTGCTTGTTATTATTAGCTCATTTGTATGTATTCATTTGCTTTCTGTCTCCGCCATTAGTTTGTAAGTTCCTTGAGAGCAGGGACTCCCTTTTGCCTCTTTTCGTATCCTCAGCACTTAGCATAGTGCCTGGCACATAGTAGGTGCTCAACGAATCTTTATTGACTGATTAACTTGACTTATGCACATACATTGGAGGCCTAAGTAATGCCAAGTGATAGGTCACCTACCTAAGACTGAGACAATTTCTGCCATACTGGAACATTTGTGATACCATTAGGGAAAGGACTGAATATACTCTGAAAGCAAGGGAGATTGGGACAACTTCATGAACGGGTGATGGAGACTTTTTGCACTGCACAGAGCTCACGCCTGGGGCTAGTGGCCCCAGTCAGTGATCAGAAGCATAACTGCTGTCAATTTCTCTGGAAATTCCATGAAATTCACGGTTCTCTGTCTAAGGTTTCCCAATGGACTTAGAAATGGCAAGCTTGCCTTTCTCCCTACACTGTTTATTGGTAGTTTGTTTAATCTACGTACACCTGCTCTGTGTCCAGATACAGACTGGGCAAGGGCGTTATGACTGTCCCCACAAAATGCTGGCAGATTCTGCAAGAAATTCAGCGAGCAGTAATGAGTACTGTAGGACTACGACCCAGTTCCCTGTTATTCAGGTGAGGTTGGTAGTGCCAGGTTCTTGCTACACAGTGACATCTAGAACTAGGTTTCCATGGTCTTTAAGATGGACTGAAAATCAGATTTATCAAGTGGGTGAGGACTGAATCAGGATCTTGTGGGCTGATGAGCTTTGAGGCTACCCCACTATTCAGATGAGGTCAGAATGAAAAAGTTGGAAGAATCTACAGGATGGGAAACAGAGGGTCTAAGGATAAGAATATCTCTGTCTGGTAATGGAGTCAGTTAGACATGAGTTCAAATCAAGCCTCCAGTACTAGCTAGGCAAGTCACTTAGTCTCTCTGTGCCTACATTTCCTCATCTGCAAAATGGGAGTGATAATAATAACTCCTCCTTCCCATGGCTGATGTGGGGATCAAATGATATCACATCTGAAAAGTACTTTGCAGACCTTAACATACTATAGAAATGCTAGCCATTGTCACTACTATTATTATCTGTTCTGGGAAAGGTTAGCATTTTATACACACTCACTCATTACAGAAAGAAAACCTTGAAAATCCTTGCACAAACAGAATTGGGATGCTAGAGATCACTAGGCTAAAAAGTTCTCAAAATAAATCCTTTCATCAAAAAAAATATTAAACAGATTTGCATTGGGTGAATGAATGATTGTAGACAGAAACACTCTTTTGTATCCTTTATTCTGCAATGAAATCAGCTCAGGGGAAAAGGGGGAGGAAGGGCTAAAAGGTTTTCAGTCCCTAAAAGAATCAAAGGTTTTTCAGGTTTATTTTTAGTGACTTCAGAAGTGGAAAAAACCTGAAGATCTTGTGATTAAGAGGCTTGCTTGGCAAATAATGGTCTTTTCATTTTCATTTTGCTTTGTTTTGCTCTTCAACTTGAAAAGGGAAACTTATCTTTTAACTCTTAGAAAATGGTCCACAGTAAGGGAAAGGTGAGTCAAATACTTTGTGAAGTACTATTTGTGGCAGAGGCAATACTTCAGTTTTAGAAGATTTGAACCTGTCTGTCCACAAAGCTGAATAATTTGTCAGTTAACTAGTACCTTAGAAACAAAGTGTGGTGTGTGGATTGATCGGGATGACTTAGGAAACACAAGTCTTAGCTTCTGTGCATATCAACATATTAAGCAATGCATGCCAATTACATAACAAATCAGGAGCAGGTCTCCTCAGCAGGACAGACAGATTTTTATGCATTAAAAACAATTAATCAGATAAGGCCAACTAATTAAAAGATCACAATTAGACAGGATACAAAATTAGGTAATCTAATTTTTAATCGGAGAAAAGATTAGGGGCTTTCTGAGTTGGGAGGGAATGAGCGAAGAAATACAATTCCCTGAAATCAGAAAAAGAGGTATTTCACTCCTCGTAAACATCTGTGAACAAACAAAGGAACATGGAAATAATATTGATTGAGCAGTGTGGGGCCAGTTTTCAGATAAGAAATATAGGTTGCTTGAGATATATGATTGTGAGAAAAATCCTTGCATCAATTTATGAATCTGACTGGGTTTCTGCTTCAGCATAACCTAGATCCTTAGTTAAAGGTCTCTAAGGAACAGATAGGGCAGCTAGGTGGCACAGTGGATAGAATGCTAGGCCTGGAGTCAGGAAGGCTCATCTTTGTGAGTTCAAATCCAGCCTCAGACACTTACTAGCTATGTGACCTTAGGCAAGTCACTTAACCCTGTTTGCCTCAGTTTCCTCATCTGTAAAATGAGAAGGAAATGGCAAAACTACTCCAGTATCTTTGCCAAGAAAACCCCAAATGGAGAAATAGAGAGTCAGACACGACTGAAAACAACTCAGCAGCAAAATGGAGAGGTGGTAGCCAGCTTCTCAGCCACTTGAGACTAGTTTCAAACAATGCAATAAAGTTTTCTCATAAATCCCGTAACTGAATAAAGTTTTCTTACAAGACAGAAACTGGGCTAGAACAATAACTGAATAGAGAGGGAACCGAGCTAGACCCAGAATTGAGTTACAAGATGGCGTCAGTGTGGTTCACTCAATTCCCACAATTCCCTCAAAAGTCAACTAAAAGGAATTGGAAAAAAAGAAAAAACCGTATCAAACCATGTCATATCAGGTTCCCAATAAAAAAAATTGGAAAATATTTTATTTCAGCCAATCAATGGGCATATTAAGTGCCTTCTAGGTGCCAGGCACTGGTCAAAGCACTGGGTATACAACAGAAAGGCAAAAATCTGCCCCTGCCTTCAAGGAGCTCAGTCTAATGGAAGAGACAATGTGCAAACAACCATGGACAAACAAGCTAAATAGAAGCTAAATTAGAGGTAATCTCAGAGGAAAGCACTAATGGTAAGGGGGATCTAGAAAGGTTTCTTGCAGAAGGTGGGATTTTTGTTGCTGTTCAGTCATGTCTGAGTATCTATGACCCCATTTGGGGCTTTCTTGGCGAAGATAATGAAGCGGTTTTGCCATTTCCTTCTCTAGCTCTTTTTACACATGAGGAAACTGAGGCAAACAGGGTGAAATGACTTGTCCAGGGTCACACAGCTAGTAAGTGTCTGAGGCCAAATTTGGACTCACAAAGATGAGTTTTCCTGACTTCAGGCCCCCGACGCTCTATCCATTGCATAGTCTAACTTGTTCCTAAAGGAATCCAGGAGGCAGAGATGAGGAGGCGGCAAGTTCTAGGCATGAGGAATAGTCAGTGAAAATGTGTGCGGTCAGAAGATGGAGGGTCATGTGGGAGTAACAGCAAGGAAGCAATCACTGGATCATAGAGAATGTGTAAGATGGCATCTCCATCACGCTCCTATCCCCATTTCCTGACCCTAGAGACTTTGGGGAATTCCCTCTTTGGGTGAGATCTTGTGCTCTCTTTTGGTTAAGCTAAGTTACCTCATTTCCATTGGGAGAGTTTCACTCTGAATTATCTGGGATATGTTCTCCTATGTACATTCTCTCTGATTTTGGTTTTGCTATTGACTTGGATAAAGGAGTTTCTATGGGCCAACTAGGTGGCACAGTGGATAGAGCTCGGGGCCTGGAGTCAGGAAGACCTGAGTTCACATTTAGCCTAAGACAGTGGGCAAGTCACTTCACCCTGTTTGCCTCAATTTCTTCATCCGTAAAATGGAGAAGGAAATGGCAAACCACTCCAGTATCGTTGACAAGAAAACTCTAGATGGGATCACAAAGAGTTGGACGTGACTGAAACATTTGAATAATAACCACTTGCTATATATATTTTCATCATGGAATTGGTATTTGGTGGGAAAGGGGTCAAGCTTGGAATATAAAGTTTGGAGCCCTCCTTTCCCCATTAATGAATTAATTAATAATGAATAATTATATTTAATATATTCTATGTATATTTATTATTAATTCTATATAATAATGAGTAAGCGTGGACCTTAAAATCACACTCCCTAGACCAATAATATTTAAGGGAGCAGATAGCTATAATTCTATCCTAGTACCCCACCTCTCTAAGGAGAACAGAGTAGCCAAGCTTCTGGCCCCAACCTCCTGCCTCCCCTGCTGGCAGGAATTTAAGAAGAGTTGGGGGAGAAGAAGCTCAAGATGTCTAATCCCCATCCCTTTAAGCCACAGGATGAGATCCTCTGCTTTGTGTAGGGCATAGCCTTGCCATATCAAGAAAAGGCCATGGGATTTGGCAATTAAGAAATCATTGGTCATTTTGGAGGAGCAGTTTCAGTCGAATGATGAGGATAGAAGGCAGACATCAGAGTTTAGAAAAACATGAGAATTAAGGAAGTGTAGAAGATTTTAAATGTGAAAGAGAAGAGAAATATGGGCCCATAGCTGGTGGGGAGAGGAATATCAAGTGAAGGTTTTTTTAGCGACGGGGACACATGGGCTTGTTTGTAAGCATTGGGGAAGTA
>NW_020949696.1:755005-777038 GCF_900497805.2 Vombatus ursinus
CCACCTCAGCACAAAATAGTGACCTACTTATGGGGGAATTTGGACTTTAGTCCATGAAATAGCAATTCAATTCTTCCTCATTCTTTTATACTCCTTATCTATTTAGAATCTTTAGTTCTTTTACCCCTTAGTGGTTATATCCTGCTTTTCTCTTGGGCCATTTATCAATGTGAGGGTTTTGGGGTTTGTTTTTTTTTTAACAATTGTTTTGTCTTGCCCTAGAAACACAAGAACATTGATTTCACTACTTAGCTATTGTTGGCTATACTTATTTACCCTTCTTGTTTCTCTTCTATGAAGTGTTCCACATATTTACATTATAGCTTACAGTATTTATTGAATAGAATTAGATATAAAAGGTAGTTTAGGGGAATGTTATTGTGGTTTACAAATTAGATGGCCTCTGTGGTCCCAGAGAGAACGTGTGTGAGTGTGTTTGTCTGTGAAAGAGAGAGAGAGAGAAAGAGCACATAACGAGGAAAATGTTCCAGTCACTTGACTTGTTCTCTGTCCTACCTGACTGCATTTGAGTGAGGAAGCAATAAATGCTACAAGTCTTTGGGTGGGGAGAAAAAGCAAGCACCAGGTGTCTACTTTCCCAGCCTTCGTCAACACAAAACCATGAACACATGGCTCATATGTTGCATCTGTTCCTGTTGTATCTATTCTTTCCTGCCTTAAGTGAAAGAGTACTGGGGACAGAATGGACTAGGCTATAAGTATACCTACTTCCCAAGAGTAGGAGAATGTCAGGGGTCTTAGAGCTGGAATGCATTCCAGAGACTATCGACAGCCAAAGCCCCAAGAAACCTGACTGACCCAGCCCAGTAGATCTGCACCAGGATGCTGCTTTCTTCAAGAGAGGAAATGACTTTGTCCATTGGCTTAGCCCCATCCGGAAGTGAACTTGATTGGCCTGATGTTTTGTAGCAAACACTTTAAGTCTGAGCTCATTGTCGGCAAGGCATGAGGAAGTAAGGAAGAATGTGACTCTGGGTTGGTGGTGGGTGTGTTTTTGTATGTCTATTCTTGCTATATCTTCTCAGTAAATATCCCTTGTAAAAGCAAAAAGATATTAATTCATTAAATGATATTCAGTGCTAAATATTGGCATTTGATATTGGGGAAAACCTCACAGAATAATAACACCTAGTGTTTATATGGAGTTTTAAGGTTTGCAATGCAGTTTACAGATAGTGCCTCACTTTAAACAATCCTGGGAGACAGGTGAATGGGGGCTCAAGTTAATATCTTTAGGAAGATATACCCTCAACCCTTCAAAGGTATCCTTAGAACCTTGAGGGAAAGATAGAACCTTGCTCTGAAAATTCTACTTGCCAGTGATAATAACCATATATCACACATTCCCCCTCTTGAGAATATATTGGCTACAAAAGCATTTATTCAGCACTTACTATGTGCCAGGCACTGTGCTAAATGCTGGGGGATACAAATGCTAGCAAACTTAACAGTCCCCATCCTCAGGGGATTATATAGCTGGAAATCATGGTTGGCAGGGTGGAAGGGTACCCAGATGACAAGGAGGAAAAGAAGAGTTCAGAAAGTGAGTGAAGGTAAGATTGAGTACATGACTATAGAGTAGGAAATGTGGAAGTGGATCCAGTTCAAGAGGAATTTGGGCTGGATCTATGGTTTTGGGAGCTTCCTCTGCAGAGATGATCATTAAACCCATGGGCGTTGATTAGCTCAACAATAATAATGATGATGATGATGAAGACAACAATAGCTAGTATCTATGAAACACTTTCAAATTTGCAAAGCACTTTATAAATATCTCATTTTATTCTCACAACAACCCATTGGGTACATGCTATTATTACTCCCATTTTACAGATGAGAGTATGTAGGCAAACAGATATTAAGTGACATGCCCAGCATCACACAGCTAGCAAGTACCTGAGATTTTCAGGTCTTCCTGAAGACACCCCAAAACATTTCATGACTCCAGGCCAATCACTCTGTGCACTATGGAACCCTCTAGCTGCCCTCAGAACCCAGAATGCCAAAGCTGGGAAGACCCTCAGAATACAGAATTTCAGGATTTGAACTCAGGTCTTGCGACTCTCAATGTAGCACTCATTGCACTGCCATAGACTACCTTTTAGTGAAAGCCATACTTATATACAAATCACTCCTACCACATTCCCAAATGGTGTCATCATCATCATCATCATCACTTCTGTTTCCTTTGACTTAGAGAATAATCTTTGGATTGGAAAGGTTTGCTCCAAAAATGATGACCAGGGAGTTGATACCAAAGATAAATAAGGAGATAATAACAAAGTCTTTAATTGCCCTTAATGAATACAAATCACCAGGACTAGATGAGCAACATTCCAGGATACTGAAAGAACCACTGAGCCACTCTCATTGAGTTTTGAAAGAGCACAAAGGGAGAGTTTCTCCAGGACTGGAGAAAAGCAAACAGAGGTGCAACTAGGGTGGGGTGATTAGGGGCCTGTCCCAGAGCATATAAATTCAGAGATTACTGACAGCCTTTGTACACCTTCTGCAAAAGAAACAACTTAGACAAGTGCTTTTTCAATAAAAATAATTAGAGCAGGAAGCTACCAGATGACCTGAACTTTCTCCTCATAGTGGCACCTAAAGTGAGAGCTTTCCAACCTGACTGGTTCCATGCCCCAGCAATGACCTCCCTAACAGTGACCACATGGTATCCTGGGTTCTCTCTGGCCTTCCTTGTATCTCAGAATCAAAGGTCTTCCCTCTCTTCTCAACTGAGAATATTTTACTACCTTCCTACCCTCCACCCCCAGAATTGCTAGCTAAAATTCTAAAGATGTATGTCTAGTTTTTTCCCCCAAAAGGGAAAAGGATCCAAAAACTTAAAGCTAGTGGATTTCACTTTGATTCTTGGTAAAAAATCCAGAATGTATTATTAATGAGAATGCTAGTGAGACCCTCTGGAAAAGAAAATGATGACAAAAAGTCACTGCGGCTTTATCAAGACAAGACATTTGAGGTTAGTCTCCTTCTTCCTTTTCTGACTGGTAGACCCAAGGAGTGCTATTGATGTGGCTTACCATGATTTGGGAGCAAAGTATTTGACGAAGTTTCTTATGCTATTCTAGTGTCTCAGGGACAAGATGGAGAGACAAGATGGTGAGGTGTAGTCACGACATGTTGAGTGGTCAGACCCCAAAAGTCATATTGGTAGTTTTATGTCAGCTAGGAAGGAGATCCATGCTGTCATTTCTCCCATGCCGGTCAATTTTGAAAAGATCAATTACTTGAGTAAAGGTAAAGGCAATATACCAATCAAACTTGTAACTGCAGCAGAGTTGGGCAGTGTAGTTAGTATAGCGGATGCCAGACTCAGGCTGAATGAATAAATGAATGACTGGAAAGGCAGTTAGCATGAGCTAAGTGCCAGGCCCTGTGCTAAGTGCTGGGAGTACAAATCCAAAAGCAGAGAGAGTCTCTTGCATTCCAATAAGGGAAGACAACTCACAAAGAGGGGCACGTTGGTCCAGAGAGTTATAGTGATGGTGAATGGGGCCATGGTGGAGCCAATTGATGGCACCCCTTCCAGGAGTAATGGCAGAATTGATTTGATCATGGCTCTAGAAGAGAGTGAGAAGAAGGTTGTGTGGACAGAGGGAGTGGGGAAGTGACATGAGGGCACACAGGTGGTGGCGAGGTGGTTGGCAAAAAGATCTCCAGGGAGTTGGGGGTGAAAGGAGGCATAGCAGGGTCATAGTCAATGGTGTTGGTCACCAATCAGGGCAGAGGGGCCCCAGGGACAGAAGTTCAGAAGACAAAGAGGTCATACCCTTAGGGTATGATGTCTGGACTAGGCAGCAAGGCTGCTGAGAATGTAATTGCTCTGGATTGACTCTCCTAGACTTGGGAAAGATATATATATATACACCCACAGGATTCTAGGGGTACCCCTGAGGGGTTGGAGGTGTCTTTTTCTAATGCTATGGGTGTGAACCACCCTCAGGTATATTCCCCTCACTGTTACATGCCAATGATGAACACTCTAGCTTGATTCAACCCATTAATATCAATTAGTTTTTACGTAAGGATATTTACTTTGAAGATAGAGCAAAAACAAAATGACTAACATTCCCCTCTATGCCTGGGTAGAACATTCTTGGCTATATTCACAGACTATACATGGGCTTCAGATGGGAAGGGCCCAAGGCCTCTCCCCTTATAGTTTTGTTTCCCTTCTCTCAAGGAAATGCAGCCAGGCAATGAGTCAGACCAAAAAGGATTAGTGCTGGCTATCGCCTTTTGAAAGCATCTCAAACCCAGCCACACAGTCAATCAAAGAGTCTCCTTTTCATCAGAGGGTTAGCAGAGAGGATCCAGTTATGGTAAGTCAGCACAGGCTCTGAATCGCTCCAAGACAATTCTATGACATGTCATCTTGCCTCTCTGGAGGCAGGCTCCCCAGCCATTTCCACACTAGGTATTGCAACAGCCAAACATGCTGATGCCTGCTCACCAGCCTCCTGTTACAAGAAGGAGGCCTGTGAATAGGGGTGAAGTCACACATGGCCTGGCCATGCCTGACAGGTTAGAATGTGAAGCCAAATCAAAAAAGTAAAATTGGTTAGGGATTAAAGAGCAAATGTGGTTGATTAGGAGAGCCACTGGTCAATTTCAAGAGCTCCTCAATTAACTTGAGATGATGGGGAATGGATGTCTGTCTGAAGGGCACCTCCCATACCAAGATAAGGTCAAAATGGGTACATGATTTAGACATAAAGGGTGATAACATAAGCAAATTAAGAGAGGAAGGGATAGTTTACTTGTTGGATCTATGAAGAAGGGAAGAATTTTTGACCAAACAAGAGATAGAGAACATTATAAAATGCAAAGTGGATAATTTTGATTATATTAAATCTAAAAGTTTTTGCACAAACAAAGTCAATGCAACCAAGTTTAGAAGGGAAGCAGAAAGCTGAGAAACAATTTTTACAGCCAATGTCTCTGATAAAGGATTCGTTTCTAAAATATATAGAGAACTGAGTTAAAATTTATAAGAATACAAGTCATTCCCCAATTGATAAATGATCAAAGAACATGAATAGGCAGTTTTCAGAGGAAGAAATTAAAGCTATCTATATCCCACCTTACACCTATTGCATTGGCTAATATGACAAAAAAATGAACATGATAAATGTTGGAGAAGATGTGAGAAAATTGGAACGGTAACGCATTGTTGGTGGAATTGTGAACTGATCCAGTCATTCTGGAGAGCAATTTGGAACTATGCCCAAAGAGCATATAATGCTCAAAGGGCAATAAAAATGTGTATACCCTTTGACCCAGCAATAGCATTTCTAGGTCTGTATTCCAAAGAAATCATAGAAACAGGGAAAGGACCCACATGTGGCTGAACAAGTTGTGGTATCCAAATGTAATGAAATACTATTGTTCCAGGGGCAGTTAGGTGGCGCAGTGGATAGCCCTGAAGTCAGGAGGACCTGAGTGCAAATCTGGCCTCAGATCAAACACTTGACACATACTAGCTGTGTGACCCTGGGCTAGTCATTTAACCCTAATTGCCTAAAAAAACAAACAAACAAAAAAGAAATACTATTGTTCCATAAGAAATTATGAGCACGTGGATTTCAGAAAAACCTGGAAAGATTTATATGAACTGATGCTGAGAGAAGTGAGCAGAACCAGGAGAACATTATACACAGTAACAGCACATTGTGTGATGACCAATGTTGATAGACTTAGCTCTTCTCAGCAATGCAATGATCTACGACAATTCCAAAAGACTCATGATGGAAAATACTATCCACATCCAGAGAAAGATCTATGGAGTCTGAATGCGTATCAAAGCATGCTATTTTTTTTTCCTTTCTTGAGGTTTTTCCCTTTTGTTCTGATTCTTCTTTCACAACATGACTAATGTGGAAATATGTCTAATATGATTGAACACATATAGCCTACATCAGATTGCACATCATCTTGAGGGGGAGAGGGAGAAAAAAATTTGGAACTCAAAATTTTATAAAAGTGAATGTTGAAAACTATATGTAATTGGAAAAAATAAAATACTATTAAGTGAGGAGGAAAACAAATAACAAAACAACTTTGACTCTCAAAAAAAAAATGAAGTCACCTCCCATGCAGGTAGGGGTGAATCCTTTCATCCTTACTGAGAGGAAACAGGAAATTACTCTGATTGGCTCCCATTTACTAGTATTAACTCCGGGATGATTACCAAAAGAAAACAATGTAGACAATAACTACAACAATGTAATCAGAAAGAAAAACCATAAAACGGTAAGAAGTGAATGTAACCCAGGGATAGGTAGGTGGCACAGTGGACACACCATGGCCCCAGACTCAGGAGGACCTGAGTTCAAATCACAGTCAGTTACTAGCTGTGTGACCCTGGGCAAGACACTTAACCCCAACTGCCTCCCAAAAAAGCAAAGAAAATCAAATGTAACAAAATTACACTAACAAAGCATGATCTCAGAGAAGAATCATGAGAAGATATTCCTGTTCTGCCCTTTTGCAGAAGTGAGAAGCTGATGGTATAGTATACTGTGATATCTGCAGACTTTTTCAATTATTGATCAATTTTGCTGGGGATTTTTTCTTCTTTAAAAAATATTTGTATGTGGGATGGGTTTCTGGGAAGAAGAAGGGAAGGAAAACCTATGGAAATTTTGGTGATTTTTTTTTAACCCCAAAGTACAAATAAAAATTTTTAATAGGTGATTGATGACTCAGAGTTGGAAGACTAGGCTCTTTTTCCCTTCTCCCAATTCCCAGGGGCAGTTAATGGCAATTACAGGAGAAATGCTTAGCAATCTGTATTTATGGGCTTGTGCTCAGCCTAAGAAGACAGGTATTAAAAGTGAACTTCCTTAACTTTGGGTGTAACCTCATAATTTGGAAAGGCCAAACTCATCCCCTGCATTCTGGACCATCGCCAGTCATCTTGACTTTTGTCTTGCTACCGAACTTCAATGACTCCGGAGTAGGGAGTGAGGCCGACAACTTTGCCCGGCTCTGCCTCCCATAAATCCAATCTACCCAAAGTCAAGACATCACCATCACGATGGTACCAGTCGTCTTCGAGAACGAAGGATGAACAATAACCTTATGAGTGATCTCAAGGTCAAAAATTTCTGAATTCGAGCATTTGAGTATCAGTGTCCTATAGGAAGATGTTCTCAACAAATTGCTTCTTGGAGAAAAAGAGGCAGCTAGGTGGTGCAGTAGATAGAGTGCAAGGCCTAGAGTCAGGAAGACTCATCTTTGTGAGTTCAAATCTGGCCTCAGACACTTACTAGCTGTGTGACCCTGGGTAAAGTCACTTAACCCTCTTTAAGGAAATGGCAAACCGCCCCAGTATCTTTGCCAAAAAAACCTACGACTGAAACGACTGAACAAAAACAAAAAGTGAGATAAAGGCTGTTTGTGCCATATGCATTTAGTACATTGAATGCCTGTGTGGGAGTTAGGAAGGAAGGAAATAAGTATTTATTAAGCACCTACTACATGCAAGGCCTTGTACTAAGCATTTTTTAGAAATATTTCATTTTATCTTCACAACAACCCTGAGAGATAAGTGCTATTATGATCTCCATTCTACAGTTGAGGAAATTAAGGTAGGTAGAGGTTAAGGGACGTGTCCAGGATCATTCCAATATCTGAGTCTGGATTTCAACTCAAGTCTTCCTGACTCCAAGTCCAGGGCTCTATCCACTACGTCACCGAGCTGCTGACAGGAATCCTTTTCTCCTTATTTTGAGAGAATGAAACATGAACTGTACCATGAGTACACTTAGAGATTTTTCTGGGGGTACCACAGGTAGGGATACAAGCCAAAGAGAGGAAGTGACTTTCACTGGGTCAGGCTCCCAGGATTCGATCCAATATTTGTAAAGCAAGAGTCCTTGGGGAAACATGGACCCTAGGTTACAAATATTAAGTCTTACATTTGGATTCAAAAACTCAATTTCACAAATACAAGATGGGGGAGGTGTGACTAGTGAGCAACTCATTTGATTAAAGATTTGGGGATTGTAGTGGATGGCAATTTCATCATAAGTCAACAGTGTGATATTGTGACCAAAATTGTTATAGAATGCATTTAGAGAAACATAATTTCCAAGACTAGGGAGATAATAGTCTGGCTATAGTCACTTTAACTGGAGCAGTATGGTGCTCAGGGTCTGGTGTCCCATTTGGGAAGGACACTGCTGGGTGGGACAAAATTTAGATCAAGGTGACCAGGATGGTGCCTGGGGACCGTGCTGTGATGAATTGAAGCACCTGGAAGGGGGTGGGGGGTGGGATGAGAACTATGTTCAAGGGTTTGAAGGGCTGCTATATGGAAGACAATTAGACATTTTTGTTTTCTCCCAGACAGCAGAAGTAGGAGCTTGGATATAGGTTGTACCTACTTTGTTTTTGGTTTTTTTTTTTTAGATTAGACTTGGATTTAGATTTAGACTTGCGGATAGGAAAAAAAATTCCTAGCAATCAGAGCTGTCCAAAAGTAGAACTGACTTTCTTAAGATGTAGTATGCAGTGAGTAGAGAGCAAAGCCTGGTGTCAAGAAGACTTTAGGTTCAAATCCAGCCTCAGACACTTACTAGATGTGTGACCCTGGGTATGTCCCTTAATCTGTCTGCTTCAGTTTCCACATCTGTAAAATGGGGATAATAATAATACCCACCTTCGAGGCTTTGTTGTGAAGATCAAAGAGCTAATAGTTGTAAAGTGCTTGGTACATAGTAAGTGCTATATAAACATTAGCTAATATTAACTAGTATTACTAGTGGGATTTTCCCCTCACTGGCTACCTTTTTCTTTTTTTAAAATTTGATTTATTTGTGTATGTGTTTATTTCTAAATTTAATTTTTGAATGGACAAAAATAAATTTCCTTTACTACCACTGGAAACAAACAAATAAAATCTCTGCAATAAATATGCATAGTCAAACAAAACAAGTTCCCTCATTAATTGTGTCCAAAAAAATACACATCTCATTTTGCCCTGACACCATGACCACTCTTCCACAAGGTAGGCACCGTGATTCATCATCGGTCCTCTGGAGTCTAGGTTGGTTATTGCATTCATTAGGATACTTATGGCTTTTGAAGTTGTTTGTTTTTAGAGTGATGTTTTTGTTATTTATCATATAGGTTGTTTTCCGATGTATTTTTTATTATTACAGATGTTGTTATGTATGTTATCACTTTACTCTGTATCAGCATTGATAGGATTATTTATTGCCTTCAGAAGTGTTTGTTTTTGGAGGGGTGGAGCCAAGATGGCGGAGGGGAAGCAGTGACTGTCTTGAGCTCTTTCCCAAAGCCCTCCAAATACCTAAAAAAATGGCTCTAAACAAATTCTAAAGCAGCACAACCCACAAAAAGATAGAGTGAAACAAATTTCCAGCCAAAGACAGCCTGGGTGGTTGATCAGAAAGGTATATCGTGCCGGGCTGGGAGATGAGTGCAGTTTGGCGTGGGTGCACAGGCCGCAGTGACCCTGGAGCAGGCCTCAGAGGACTGAATCGCGGGCAGCTGTGGCAGTTTCCAGACTTCTTAACCCAAGAACGCCAAAGACAATGTGGAAGGTCAGTAGGAAAAGTCTGTGACTGTGGTGAGAGAGGAGCTAGGTCTCAGCCTCAAGTCTCGAGCGCAGCCTGGGGCAGCGACTGTTTCCTGAGGTTCTGGCCCACAGACTGAGAGGGAATCAAGTGGCTGATCAGAGGGGGATTACAAGGATCTCTTTGCCAGTGCTGAGGCAGGAATCCCTTGCTTTACCGGTGCTTGGATCTGGGTCACAGTTCTGAGGGGCTGTCCTGGGGCTAGGAGGAACGCTGGTGCAATGGAGCTTGTTGTGGCTGTGGAGAGGAAACACCTTGTCCCTTATCATACCACCTTGGAAGAACTGAAAATTTGCAGGTCCCTAGAAGTACCTCTGAAAACAGCTGTACAAACACCCGAAGCTTGGAAGCAGACTTTTACCTTAACAAAGAGTTTAAAACTCAAGTAATTGGCCGGGATCATGAGTAAGCAGCCCAAAAAGAGTCAGACTATATTATCTTACTTTGGTGACAAAGAAGATCAAAACATACAATGAGAAGAAGACAACAAAGCCAAAGCTCCTACATCCAAAGCCTCCAAGAAAAATATGAATCAGTCCCAGGCCTTGGAAGAGCTCAAAAGGGATTTTGAGAAGCAAGTAAGAGAAGTAGAGGAAAAACTGAGAGTGATGCAAGAAAATCATGAAAAATAAGTCAACAGCTTGCTAAAGGAGACCCAAAAAAATACTGAAGAAAATAACACCTTAAAAAATAGCCTAACCCAAATGGCAAAAGAGGTCCAAAAAGCCAATGAGGAGAAGAATGCCCTAAAAAGCAAAATTGGCCAAATGGAAAAGGAAGTCCAAAAGATTACTGAAGAAAATACTTCCTTAAAAATTAGAATAGAGCAATTGGAAGCTAGTGACTTTATGAGAAATCAAGACACTGTAAAACAAATCCAAAAGAATGAAAAATTAAAAAACAATGTGAAATATCTCATTGGAAAAACAACTGATCTGGAAAACAGATCCAGGAGAGAGAATTTAAAAATTATTGGACTATCTGAAAACCATGATCAAAAAAAGAGCCTAGACATCATCTTTCAAGAAATTATCCAGGAAAACTGTCCCGATATTTTAGAACCAGAGGGCAAAATAGAAATTGAAAGAATCCACCAATCTCCTCCTGAAAGAGATCTCCAAAGGAAAACTCCTAGGAATATTGTAGCCAAATTCCAGAGTTCCCAGGTCAAGGAGAAAATATTACAAGCAGCCAGAAAGAAACAATTCAAGTATTGTGGAAACACAATCAGGATAACACAAGATTTAGCAGCTTCTACATTAAGGGACCTCAGGGCATGGAATATAATATTCTGGAGAACAAAGGAGATAGCATTACAACCAAGAATCACCTACCCAGCAAAACTGAGTATAATCCCTCAGGGGAAAAAATGGTAATTCAGTGAAATAGAGGACTTTCAAGCATTCTTGATGAAAAGACCAGAGTTGAATAGAAAATTTGATTTTCAAATACAAGATTTGAGTGGAACATGAAGAGGTAAACAGGAAAGAGAAAATCATAAAAGACTTATTAAGGTTGAACTGTTTACATTCCTGCATGGAAAGATGATATTTGTAACTCATGAGAACTTTGTCAGTATTAGGGTAGTTTGAGGGGAAAAAATTATGTGTACATATATATAGATAGAGATGGATAGAGGGCACAGGGTGAGTTGAAAATGAAGGGGTCATATCTGGAGAATAAAATTAAGGGGTGAGAGAGGAATATACTAGGAGAAGGAGAAAGGGAGAGATAGAATGGGGTAAATTATCCTACAAAAAAAAAAAGAAAAGAAAAGGCTCTTACAATGGAGGGACAAAGGGGGAAGGTGAGAGGGAAGGAGTGAATCTTATTCTCATAGGATTTGACTTAAGGAGGGAATAACATGCACACTCAATTGGGTGTGGAAATCTGTCTTACCCTATAGGAAAATGGGGGGGGGAAGGGGACAAGAGAGTAGGGGAATGATAGAGAGGAGGGGAGATTGGGAAAGGGAGTAATCAGAAGCAAATACTTCTGAGGAGGGACAGGGTCAAAAGAAAGAATAGAATAAATGGCGGGGGCAGGATAGGATTAAGGGAAATAGAGTTAGTTTTTCATGGCCTATCTACTATGGAAGGATTTTGCATAACTGCACATGTATAACCTATATTGAGTTGCTTACCTTTTCAATGAGGGTGGGTGGGGAGGGAGGAAGGGAGAAAATTTGGAACCCAAAGTTTTAAAAACACATGTTTAAAAAAAAATGTTTTCACATGCAACTGGGAAATAAGAAATACAGGAAATGGGGTACAGAAATCCATCCTGCCCTACAGGAAAATTGAAGGGGAAGGGGATAAAAGAATGGGGGGAGAGATAGAAGGGAGGGGAGACTAGGGGAAGGGGTATTTAGAATGCATGCCGTCTTGGGGTGGGGGGAGGGGTGAGATGGGGTGAAAATTTGGAACTCAAAATCTTGTGGAAATAAATGTTGAAAACAAAAAAACAAATAAAAAATTACCATAAAAGAAAAAAGAAGTTTTTGTTTTTAGAGTGTTGTTTTTGTATGAATTATTTTCATAGTTTTGCTCACTTCACTCAGCATGAGTTCAAAACAGTCTTCCTAGGTTTCTTTGAAATCACCCCCTTCATAATTTCTAATGATACCATAATCATTATATACCATTATACACATTACATATAATTATATTATGCATATGAAATGATACAATATAAAATATAACATAAACTATTTTATTATACATCATTATATATAATTATATATATATAATATCATTATATTAACATACCATAATTTGTCCAACTGTTCCAGTATAGATGGATACCCCCTTAGCTCCCAGTTCTTTGCCATTACCAAAAAAAGCTACCATAAAAAGTTTTGTACAGATGAGGTTTTTTCCTCTTTCTTTTATCTCTTTGAGAATATAAGCTTAGTAGTAGAATTTCTAGGTCGAAGGGTAGGCAAAGTGGAGTAACTTTTGAGGTGTAGTTTCAAATTGCTTTCCAGAATGTCTGGGCCAATTCATGGTTCCACCAACAGTGCATTAGTGTGCCTATTTTCCTACAGCTGCTCCAGCACTTGTCTTTTTCCTTTTTTGCCCATTTTTCACATCTAATGGCAAAATGCGTCAGGTGAGATCTCAGAATTATTCCAATTTGCATTTCTCTAACTATTAGGACTTTGGAGCATTTTTTTTTTCTTATGGCTATTGATAGTTCAGATTTTTTTTCCTTAGAAAATTCCCAGTTCATATTCTTTGACCATTTATCAATTGGTGAACTCACTGGATACTTCAAGAAAAGGCTAGATGACCACATGTTGTAGACATGTAGAGGATTCTTGTCTAGGTCCCCTCTGTACTAGATGGCCTCTGAGGTCTTTATGAACCCTGTGATTCTATGGTTCTGTGGTCATCTTGTTTGCTGAGATGGAACCCTCCTACCACTGCCTGTTCTCTCATCCTAATATATTTCAGCCCTACTCCTTCTCAGTCCATATACCCTTCTGCATTCCTATTCCATTGTATTCTCTAGAACCTTCATCCTACCAGTAAAAAATGAAATAAAATAAAGCAAAACTCATCCTACATGTCACCCTCTCACATTCTTTCCAGGTTCTTCAATTCAAGGAAATCTGTATGTTTCTGGAAGACATTGCATCCCTGGACTCCTTCTCTTGCATAGGGTGCTCCTGCCCCTGGCACACTTAGTCAGGAAGCAGAGAGAGCATTCATATTGCTCCCGAAGGCTACTTCCAGACCATCCCTCTGTCACCAACATTCATCAACTCCTCATATTTTGAGGTTCATTCCATTTATCTTAGTCACCCTATCCAGATCCTTGTCAAAGTCATCTATCAACTTTTCTCTTCCTCCTTTATAAGAAATTCAAGACTTTACTCATTAAAATGTTTTAAATAAATGTTTTATTCATGCTCTTAGGAGATAGCTCGAAGTCAGATGTATACATAATTAAAGGCAGGAATTTGAAAGGATTTAGGAGACTAGAGAAAAATCAAAGTTGCTCCCTCTAGAAATTTTGTTTCTTTATTTCCACTATACTTACTTATTTGCGTGAGAGACCAAAAAGAATTTCAGGATTGAGAAAATCGAGAGGACATTCATCCCAGACAGCTTTTCCCATTGTGGGGAAAGGGAAGTCTCTTAAGGGATATAGTTTAGCAACTGGACTTTCTAACCCTAAATCAGATGAAGGTTTGGAACAGAGTCTTGTTGAAGAGGAAGTTAAGGTTTTTAAAAAAAATAGACAATTTTTGCCTATGAGTTCTACTTAGTTGACTGGCTGGCTCTGTGTTCCAAAAAGAAATTGGCCCCTGGAGTCAAAGACTCTCCTTTTGAAGAGGAAAAGTTTATTCTTGCAAAGACTCTGAGAAATGACAGGCTCTCTTATGGAGAAGCATCAAGAGTTTTCCCCTTGCTTGATACTGGATGTATGAAGGTTCTGCTAAAACCTAAACCTTTGGATTCTCAACTAGCAGAGATCATAGAGCCCTTTCTTCTCCCTCTTCTGGGTCAGAAGTAATAAGTAGCTCAACTATAACTTCAGCTGAAGCCAGATGAAAGGAACACAGAGAAGCTACTCAATCTCACAAAGCCACACCTGACAGCAAGCAACTGCTATGGAAACAGCTGACAATTCATTGATAGGCATTTCTGCCAATCATGCTTATCAACACGCAGTGACATTTTAAAACCAGGTTTTATTATACTCAGAGCATAGGCTCAGGGGTTCTAAATTACCTCTGGGCAATAGACGAGGTTCTCATAAGGCTCACGTAGTTGTTGTTGTTGTTTGTCCTTGGTTCTTGAAGAAGACCATGAGATCAGAAAGT
This sequence comes from Vombatus ursinus, assembly GCF_900497805.2. Lineage (NCBI taxonomy): Eukaryota > Metazoa > Chordata > Mammalia > Diprotodontia > Vombatidae > Vombatus > Vombatus ursinus. Next base: position 769,487 of record NW_020949696.1, read on the forward strand.
TGATGCTATGACTTGCAAGTGAATTGGATTTAAGTGAGGGAGGGCTGTGCAAAGTCACCAGCCTCACTTAATCCTCCGGAGCCATCTGGGTTCCGTGGTAAGATATAGATCAGGATGACTGGAGATGGCGGGGAAGCAGTGGGAGACCTTGACCTTTTTAAGATAAGGTCTCACTTTGACAGAGGCAACACCCATTGGGTGATTTAGCCTAGGTAAGAAATGAGCTAAGGAATGGCTCCTTTTACCTAATTAAAAAAAAAAAATCAGTCTGGGAGGGGAAAAACCTCAGGGTTTCCAGCCCAAACAGAAACAATTGCTATTTACATTCACTCTGAGCCATCAGTTACGGTTACATCAGAGGAAGAAAAGGAGACACAGCAGCTGAAAGGAAAAGGTAAAGATATACATTTCCAAGACGAACTTATAAAATGTATAGCAGGCAAATGAGAGGAAGGAAGTTTATGTGTCAAAAGATGAACAGAAGGAGAAAAATTACATCAAATCAAGTTGTAAATCGATCGTCAGGCGTAGACAGAGTTTTCTTAGAAAATGATTGTCTTAAAATGTAGCCAGAGTTCTTCAGTTAATCCCCTTGAGTTAATTATTGGCAGTCTCAGCTAAAGTCCATAGCCTCAGCTGGCTACGTGATTTTCTTTACCAATAATATGATCATGCTGGAGCCAAATAGAAAAGAAAATTTAAAACATAAATCTAGCACCATAGAGCAGTGGTCACGTGAGACCAGCAAGGGGCAAAACTCAGTAGAGATTGTGCATCACATCCCAAACCTAGCAGAGATTACATGTCTTATAGGAGCTGCCTGCCGTGCCAGGCATCCCAATGGGATAAGTGTAATGACAGCCCTAGAATGACAATGGCAGTCTTACAGCGTTGAAGGCATGTTGCCCATTCATATGTGGACCCTGGCTACAAGTGTCCACTACAAGTGTGCCCTTCCACAGAAGCATAGTGGCCATGTGTGTTCATTATGCGTCTCTCATTTCCCACCTGGCTGTTCTTCTCTCGACTTAATCATGTCCCTAAGAATCTCTTCTTCCTACAAGATCACATCAGCCCTGGATCTCACATGTCATCAGTGCCCCCTTGGCTCCCTCTGATTGGAAGGCAGAGTGGAAGGCTCCTCCAAGAAGAGTGTCCAGGCTGGCCACGTCTTCATTTCTGCACCCAACTATACTCCTGACCCTAACCTTAAATCTGTCCATCAGGATCCTGAGCAGGGTATCTTCTCTTCTCAGCTTTCTTTGGTGATTTGTGTTCCCCTAGTAGATCATAAGGGCAGCTAGGTGGTGCAGTGCACAGAGCACTGGGCTTGGAAACAGGAAGACCCATCCTCGTGAGTTCAAACCTTGCCTTAGACACTTAGCAGCTGTGTCACTTAACCCTGTTTGCCTCAGTTTCCTCATCTGTCAAATGAGCTGGAGAAAGAAATGGTCAACCGCTGCAGTATCTTTGCCGAGAAAACCCCAAATGGGGTCACAAAGAGTGAGACATGGCTGAGAAGCCTCAAGAACAACAAAATTTTGATCACAAGCTCCTTGAGGGCAAGCACTGTCTTTTTTCTTTGTATCTCCAGTGCTAAGCACAGTGCCTGGCACGTGGTAGGTGCTTAATAGATGTTTATTGACTGATTAACATGTGCCTTGGTCACACATTTCCTATGCAGGTACCCCTCCCTACATGTGTTCCCTGATGTGTCCATTCTTCTTATGGATGGCATGAATGAGAAAATATGTACCTTATAAAATATGTGCCTTATAAGGGCAAATGTTCTATTGCTACTTTTTTTTTTAAACTATACTATTTCATTAAATGTCTTTACTTTGAACTAAGCTCCATGAGGTGGCTCCCCACCAGCCTGGAACATTCCACCTACAGGTGGCTTGGATCCAACCTCCAGAAGTCAGCCCTCCTGCCAGCCCAAAACATTCCACAAAGAGGCCTCCATGAGGTGGCCCCTCCCCCACTAGCTCAGAGCATTCCAACAAGAGGAGGCCTCCCACCAGCCTGGAGCATTCCACAAAGAAGAGGCCAGGACCTAACCACCATGAGCTGTCCACCCCACCAGCCCAGAGCATTCCACAAAGAAGAGACCCGGACCTCGCATCCATGGAATAGCTGTTCCCCCACCCCCAACACAGACACACACACACACACACACACACACACACACAACCTGTTTAAAGCACTCCAAAAAGAATTCACCTGGACCGAACCTCCATAGAATAATTGAAAGGACACAGGAGGAGCCAGGCCAGTATCACCTAGAAGCAGCTGGTGATGCAATGTATAGCACACTTGGCCTGCAGCCAGGAACCTGAGTTCAAATCCAAGCTCAGACACTAAACTAGCTGTGTGACCCTAGGCAAGTAATTTAACTTCAGTCTGCTTCAGTTTCTTCAACTGTAAAATGGGGACAATAACAGCACCTACCACCCCCCAAAGTTGTTGTGAAGATCAAATGAGATAATATTTGTAAAGTGCTTACTTAGCAGAGTATCTAGCACATAGTATGTGCTATGTAAATGCTTATTCCTTTCCCTTTTCCCTCCCAGTACTGTGAATCAGTGCTCTAGCTTTCACCTCCACCCCCCCAACTCCCAACTTATATTATAGCGTCTACTGTGACCCTGCTGTGGCCTAGAGTGCTTGCTTCTGAGTCAGAGAATCTGAGTTCAAATCCTAGTTTTGTCATTATAGTGGGGATGAGATGACCATTGTAGTCTCTTTCAGCTCTCAAATTCTATGATTCTGATTTTGTCATTTACAACCTGTGTGATGTTGGATAAATCACTTACTCTCCCTAGGTCTCAGTTTCCCCATCTGAGTCTAGATTGATAATCCCATGGCTACCTGCCCCACTCCCGCCCTGTTCCAGAGCCGTCTCTCATCATGAGAGTTAGCTCAAAGGGCTACATTGCCAGTATTGAAGAGGAAGGGTCCTCCAATGAACCAGGTCTCAGCTTCTTCCATTGATCCAGGGACTCCAGTGCCAGACTTCTCATTTGTTAGCCACCTAGCCTGGGTCCAGGACAGCCTTCTTCCCTAACTGGGGGAAGGAGAGAGGAAGATCAATGAAAATCCTAGCAGCAGCCTGGGTGGAGCTGCAGTCACCAACAGAGTAGAGTGTGATAATCTACTGTACCACACTCGGCAAACTCTCCCCACCTCCTCTCCAGCCCTCTCCTGGTGCCCTGGATTCCACTCATTCCCTCCCTCCTCTTCCAAGATCACACCTCTTCAATAAATCTCTCTCTTTCTTCCTCCTCTTTCCCCCATAATACTTAATCTCTCTTTATCCATATTGACATTTCCAGTTGCCTAGGATCATGCCCAGGTCTCCCTCATCACTAGAAGGAAAAAAAAAAGCTTTCATTTGAGCTTGACATTCCCTCAAGCTATTATCTTGTCTCCCTTTCAACAGTAAAACTTGTAGAAAAAGCCACCTACCTTTTTTTCCTACCACCTACCATCTCCCTTCTCTCTCCCTGCTTCCTAATCCTTTGAAATCTACTTTCTGGCCACATCAACTGACTGAAACTGCCTTTACCTTGGTAATCAATGACCTTTTTGGCCAAATGCAATGTTCCTTTTTCAGTCCTCATCTTTCTTGACCTTTCTGGCAGTGTTTACCTTGTCAACCACCTCCTCCCATGAGACATTCTCTCCTCATCGGGTTTTCATGACACTGCTCTCTCTCTTGCCTGTCCAGCTACTGCTCCCTCTCGTTTACTGAGATTGATTGTTCAAACTAATCAGGATCTAGCTTATATCAGGGGCAACTAGGCGGCACAGTTTCAAATCCAACCTCAGACTCTTACCATCTGTGTGACCCTGAGCAAAGTCATTTAACCCTGCTTGCCTCAGTTTCCTCATCTGTAAAATGAACTGGAGAAGGAAATGGCAACCCACTCCAATATCTTTGCCAAGAAAACCCCAGAGGGGGTCACAGAGAGTCAGACACAACTGAATAACAACAAGCCTATGTCTAGTCCTCATCTATTTCCTGACTTCCCATCCCACATTACCAACTGACTCCTAGGCTGGGTGTTCTATAGCCATCCCAAACTCAAAATATCCAAGACAGAACTCATTATCATATCCCAGAAAACTCTTCCAAAGTTCTCAATTTCTGTTGAGGATGCCACTATTCTTTCAGTCTCTCAAATTCACAATCTTAGAGTCATTCTTGACTCTTTAGTCTCTCATAAAGTGCTATCAATTGCCTAGTCTTCTCAATTCTATCTCCAAAGCATCTCCTCTCCACCCTGACAGACATAGGGCATGCCTACGATGTAGCCATGTACTGCAAGTACTACATTGGGAGTCCAGAGCTGAGAGAGAGAAATGGTCTAGCCTGATGGAAAGCGTTAAGAGGCAACGGTCTGGTTTTATACTCAGCTTGCAATCAATGCAAAAACAGCTGCGCTAGACAGTGGCTTTCAAGGGATCGTTAAATTCCAGGTACGCTATAAGAGATATTTACAGAAGATAAGACTAGAGCCTTTGCAGGAAGGAGGACTTTGTGACCTGCGAAGGACTACCTGTATTTGGACTGCATTAGAATGAGTTTAAAGTTTCCTAAGGAAGTCATAAGGGTAAGCTAGGTGGCACAGTGGGTAGAGCACCAGCCCTGAAGTCAGGAGGACCTGAGTTCAAATCTGGCCTCAGACCAAACACTTGACACTTACTAGCTGTGTGACCCAGGGCAAGTCACTTAATCCCAACTGCCTAAAAACAAACAAACAAACAAAAAATTAGTCATGGGTATCTGCAAAAAAGTGGATAATTTGACTCTGGTGTGTCCAGACCCAGTGAACATCCCTTGAACGGCAGCACTGACTGGGGCCAGTCGATTCAAGCATAATGTTGTAAACTCTGTTGTAAACTCAGCCCAACTTCCTCTCCTACCGTTCAGCAGAGTCCCTGCCCCTAGTTAACCTTAAGGGGTTATGGGAGCTTTTTTTTTCGTGCTACTGATTGATTCCCTATTCCAGTGCGTTCTCCCCAAGATTAATTAGCAGTTAACATCTCATTAATTTAATTGACTGATTCAGCAATTAGCACTCCAATATCATTTAATTAATTAACATCATTTAGCTTTTGCAAATGGATATTTACTGCTAAGATACAGCAAAAGCAGACTATCAATAGAACTCCTCATTACTGAGGGCGTGCTATACTCTGTTACCTCAGTCACTGGGGAAAGTATGCTCTGATTTAAAGCAGCAGCAACAAAGCGTTCGCCCTACCAAATTTGCTTCCAAATATGGTACAGCCATTAGACAGTTGCTCCCTTGTTGTAGAGCATAGTATCTCAGCTATTGAATGTTTGACTAGATCCCGAAGGTTGATTCTTTTATTTTTTGTGAGGCAATTGGGATTAAGTGACTTGCCCAGAGTCACACAGCTCGTGCGTGTTATGAGTCTGAGGCCAGATTTGACCTCAGGTCCTCCTGACTCCAGGGCTGATGCTCTATCCACTGCGCCACCTAGCTGTCCCCAAAGGTGGATTCTTGAGGCTTCTATGATACTTCACCTGCCTTGGCTCCTTGCAGACCCTGATACGGACTCCAGTTCCTGGATCCCTGGTGCACCTCCAACTTTCTGAAGCTTACAAGGGAGCAGATTTGTACATTACATCTCTAATATTCCTTCACTTAAGATGGAAAAGTGTAGACCCAACAAGGTAAGAACCAACAGTAGGGCTACATATTTATAACTCTACATGGACCCTGGGTAGGAGAAGACCTGATGCCTGTCCCCTACCTAAAGGCCCACAATAGTTCATTTTCCTCCCTTGAATACAGCCAGGGAGTTGTACCAGTAGCCAACTGAAAAGCCTTTCCTCATGCATATTCTAAAGATAGAGCTTCCCATTGCCCAAGACATTAGTAGAATATTACAGGCACCAACCTAACTCAATACATGAAAACCCTGACCATCTGTACCCCCTTATCTCATATGGTCCTCACAACTCTGAGAGGTAGGTGCTATTATTATGCCCATTTTACAGATGAGGAAACTGAGGCAAACAGAGGTCAAACCCAGGGTCATAAAGCTAGCAAGTGTCTGAAGCTGCATTTAAACTCAGCTCTTCCTGACTCCAGCCCAGCATGCTATCTACTGTACCACCCACCTGCCTCTAGGCCTGAAGAATGGAGGGATCATTTGAAGCAGAGCTTTGGTGAAAAGATCTATCTGTTCTCATTATATGAATGGGACTTAAGATGCATACACTGTGGAATTTACAAAACATTCACTTCAGTAACTCCCGACCTCTTTGAGAATGAGCTGGAAAGATTTTTCCATCAAAGATGGAAGTTCTCAGAAGCCACCTGAAAGAATTGCCAGTCAACAGCATCATCACAGAGTCCTGAGGCCTTTATGCATCTGCCACGTTGATGGTGCAAAAACTTGTGTAGTTTTGGGTTTGTGTAGATTACAGGACTTGGAACAAGAGAATTAAGGTGTACCTACACCATCGCCATGAGTTCAAGATGCCTGGACCAGTTGCTAGGAAGCTGGTGATTTTGAGTACTGGGCCTATGCAGGGGTTGCCATCAGACCCGAAAGATGAAAGAAGACCAGTAGAAGACCAGTAGAAGGCCTGCCTGGCAGGCCTCTAACAAGTTGAACCTATGCCCCAGTGAATCTCAGGGTGCCACTTTTCAAAAGATTATGGAGAAAGGGGTTTGAGTCATAAACCTCATGGGTGTGTTAGTATATCTGGACGATTTCCTTGGCCTTAGACAACCCCTGGAGGAATATGAAGAAAAACTAACCGGAAGGTTGGGCTGCCTGCAAGGAGCTTGGGATGGGTTGACAGGGGCCAGTGTTACACAGCCTCTGTTAAGCACATAGGTGACAATGTCTCAAGGGAACAACCAGACCCAGAGGCAATAAAAGCATGTGTTACTTGGCCATATCCAAAGAATTCAGCAACACAAGACTTTCCTAGGATTTGAGGATTTCTCATTGGAAATTTGTTAAGCATCTTGCCATCTTTGCTAAACCAAGCAAGGATTTCACTCATGATTTTATGGTGGGGAAGACACATATGCAAAAGAGCAAAAAAAAAGGTCAATGAATACCTTTAATTCCTTAACTCTCACTCCCTTATTTACTCAGCTTTAGGCTTCTGACCTCCAACATTCAACCAAAACTTTTCTCTGAAGTTACGAAGATATCTTAACTACTAAATCTTATGTCTATTTCCTCCATCCTCTTCCTTCTTGACCTCTCTGTAACCTCTGGCAGTGTTGATCACCCTCTTCTCTCTAGGTTTTTAGGACACTGCTTTCTCCGGTTTCTCTTACTTACCTGACCATTCTTTCTCAATTTCCTTTGCTGCTATCTCTTCATCAAAGTCACATGCACTAATTGTGGGTGTCTGCCAGCACTCCATCCTGGGAACCTCTTTTCTTCTCCTTCTCTACTATTTTCCTCATCAGCCCCATGGATTCAATTGTTTCAGTCATGTCTGACTCTTCATGAACCCATTTAGGATTTTCTTTTTCTTTTCCTTTTTTTT